>NC_052348.1:19594736-19894736 GCF_016432855.1 Salvelinus namaycush | reverse complement strand
CTTGAGAGAGAGGATGTTCATCTCTTTTAAAAGCGTTAGGAAATGTGATAGGGGATAACAAACAATCTCCAGTCATGAGAATGATTGGAGATACTGATAAGAAATAGGCTTTTACCAAATTGACAGGAGTTTCATGATTTTTAGATCTGGGGGTGGATTATCCCTTTAACTCTGAATGGTAAAGGGTTTTAAACACATAGAAATGTAACGTTTGAAACAACTTCTCAAAAGTTTCTCAAATTTGACATTTGAAAAACATGGATGAACATCTAATTCTGATGTGAGACTGTGAGAGCTTGTTGTGCTTCAGCTCTGGTTCATCTCTGGTTCAGCTCTGGTTCATCTCTGGTTCAGCTCTGGTTCATCTCTGGTTCAGCTCTGGTTCATCTCTGGTTCAGCTCTGCTTCAGCTCTGGTTCAGCTCTGGTTCAGCTCTGCTTCAGCTCTGGTTCAGCTCTGCTTCAGCTCTGGTTCAGCTCTGGTTCAGCTCTGCTTCAGCTCTGCTTCAGCTCTGGTTCAGCTCTAGTTCAGCTCTGGTTCAGCTCTGCTTCAGCTCTGGTTCATCTCTGCTTCAGCTTTGGTTCAGCTCTGGTTCAGCTCTGGTTCAGCTCTGCTTCAGCTCTGGTTAATCTCTGCTTCAGCTCTGGTTCAGCTCTGCTTCAGCTCTGGTTCAGCTCTGGTTCAGCTCTGCAGGACTATTTTATTGATGCGTGTCAGGGAAGAGTCTCACACTGCGCCTCTCATCTGGCCTGATAAATATCATTACCTGCTGCATTTGTTACCGTCAATTTTCCAGCCTGACACAGCCTTGTATCAAGATCAGTGTGTGTGTGTGTGTGTGTGTGTGTGTGTGTGTGTGTGTGTGTGTGTGTTGTATCATGATGAGAGGCAGAAGGGAGGGGTGGGGTGGGGTATCTTAACATCAATATGAAATACTGGGCAGGTGGTTGGTGGATAGTGAGGTTTTGCTGAGGTTGCAGCGTTATGAAAAGTTTCCTCTCCTCGCCCCAATTTAATGTGCATACGCCCGACTCAGGGGTTCAAGAGTTCAGGGGATTCGTAATACATTTTTATCACCTTGATTACATGAATTGAATTAAGTTGGTAAGGAAGACAGAGAGGGAGGGATGGGAGAGACAGGGAGGAGGAAGGGATGGGGAGGAAAGGGGGGACTGAGGGGCAATGGAAAGAGGGCGACAGAAAGAAACAGAGAGAGCGGAGGTTAAAAAAAGGGGATGGGGGATCAATTAAAGGACCTCTCCTCAGGACCTCTCCTCATTATCAAATGGATATTTAAATAATTTCATAAAATAAATCATCTTTCTTCTTAAAATGATAAATCAAAGACGTGTTTAGCTTTGGGTACATTGACTTGGAAAGAACTTGTCAGGAAGGGAATGATTTGCATAAATTATGACTAAGTGCCAATTAATACTTTTTTCTACCCTAGATGTAGACAGATTTGGCTGGGATAGATTGTCTTGGATAAATCCATTCGATATGCATTGGATTCGCCTATTGGATATTATTTAAATATACCCCAATTCCGCCAATCTCTCATTTCACCTACTATTACTACTCTCTTTTCAAATGATGTATAATGTATTAGATTTGGAGCTTAAATTGAATCTAGGACTGGCTTAATGGCTCATGAAAATGAGTGCGTTTCATGGAATTGTTAATTTGGGTCAACATTTCTCAGTGCCTAGTTGAAAGCTCTGCAGAAGTAGTGGCCTGCACTTCACTGAACTGGAGAGGAATCTGATCCTACAGATGTTCTGTCTTAATTTGATCACTCTGTTGTCGCAGAGGATTTTCCCGCAGCACAGGAAATACAAACTTGTAATGTATTCAAAGTTTAAAAAGGCTTCTAAAGTTTGTAATTTTCACTTTAAAATGTTCAACTTGATTTTCCCTACACAAACATGTCCATGAATTACAATCCACATAATAATTCACATTTCCATTTGCTGCAGGATTATTTTCCTGCTGTGAGAAACTGGTCAAATTAAGATTGCAAATTAAGATCTTATAGTCCCCATAGAGAACACTGGAGGAACTGATTCAGAGGGGTTGTGTTATATGCGGAAGACACATTTCAGTTAAATACATTCAGTTGGACAGCAATCAGATAACTTTGATCATCTCCCCCAGTTAGATCCATGTTCGATCTTAATAGTTTGGGATGGAAAACAGATATAGAATCTACAACACTATCATGGAAAACCACCACCCACCAAAATACCCAAACAATCACTACCACCAATTACACATCTATCACTTCTTATGAGCCTTTCTGATTGGTTACAATGACAGACCTGGGGGGGGGGGGGGGTGTTGAACCCTTATACCCCGTGTCCCCCTTCCCCCCCTATCTATCTAAAGGTAGACACCATCTGCCACACCTGCCTCCCCCTCGATCCCCCTCTGCCCACCCACCCCCTCATCTTCTCTGTGTGGCCTCCAGGCAGTGTAGCGTCGCCGGTGGTGGTTACCGCGGCGATCTGTTTGTTCTCTCTGCCGTCGCCATGTGAGAAACAACAACCTGAAATGGCAAACAGAGAAGGTGCATCAAATAAGCGGGGGAACTCAAGGAAAGGTTTGGGAAAAGAGTCCTCCATGTTCATTACAAGTATTCAGTATTGAATATAGAATTAATAAATGTGAGCTTCACATTGCTTTTCTCATGCAGTAGAAATGGTCTTCCACCATTTTAACTCATCACAAGTAGAACAAACCAGAAACTGAAAGAGCAATCAAGACTTATTGCATTGGCTCAACTATCTGTCACTCATTCTTTCCAGTTATTCAGACTGCTCTGATCATTCCCATCTCTCTCTCTCTCTCTCTCTCTCTGTCTCTCTCTCTCTCTCTCTCTCTCTCTCTCTCTCTCTCTCTCTCTCTCTCTCTCTCTCTCTCTCTCTCTCTCTCTCTCTCTCTCTCGGGGAAGTAGCAGCCTGATAATACAGGATGTACTGTATATCAATCCATCTGCCAATCTATCATGCCACATCATCTCTCTCCCATATCTCATGAATTTATCCTTCTCGGAACAGGGGAGCTGTTCTCGGGGCTCCGACTAGAGTAGCCGGATCCACAAGGGCACATCTATAATAGATCAGAAATGTGCCTCGGAAGAGTCTGAATGCCGGCTCCGTGCATTACAATGCGCTCCGAGATGCTCGCTCATAAAGCCCAGATTTTCCTTCCTTTTTTCTTCCCTCCCATTTATTTACCACCATTTTTCGGGGGCGCCCCTCTCTGCTTTTGAGATGATTTATTGAACGCTCTTCCGTGGACTGAACCATCCCTAAAACGTGTTGTAGCGTGTCATGCTGCAATAGATTTTCTAACCCAATCCCCTTCACGCCTGGGCTGAGGCCTTATTCTGAGTGTTGGGGAACGAGTGATATCACAACAGCAGATTCCTCCCACGGATGAAGGTGTGAGATTCTTACCGCCTTGTCACATGAGGTTTGGAACATGATTGATTGACTGGCTGTATAATAGACACAATAGGCTGAACATATGCTAAATAAGCTAGCATGTGTCAGAACACTGTAAAACATGTCAGTGGTGGGTGTATAATGAAAACACACGTGAGAATAAATGGACACACACTGACAAAATCGACACACTAAATAATGATGAACACTTTCAATAGCAGACGATGGAGGGAAATCAATAGTGCACCGATGGCGTGGTTCTAAACTCACCATCTTGGCTCTACAGACTAAAAATGAGACTCCTAAACAACCTGTAGCACCCCAGGCCCTGAGAAGTGGGAGAAAACTAAGTGCCTGCCAAACCAGACCACCCACCTACCTACCTACCCACACACACACACACCCACCCACACTTTAAAGTAGACACCTGAAGCGTTACTGAGAAAACCACTGCATTGAATGACTAAATCCTGACTATAACAAAGAAATATAAGCAAATAGTTTATTCTCTCAAACGAGTTCCTACTGGGTACCTACTGGGACCCTAGTGGGAACCTACTGGGACCCTACTGGGAACCTAGTGGGAACATACTGGGACCCTACTGGGAACCTAGTGGGAACCCTACTGGGACCCCAGTGGGAACCTACTGGGACCCTACTGGGAACCTACTGGGACCCTAGTGGTAACCTACTGGGACCCTAGTGGGAACCTACTGGGACCCTACTGGGAACCTAGTGGGAACCTACTGGGACCCTAGTGGGAACCTACTGGGACCTTACTGGGAACCTACTGGGATCCTACTGGGACCCTACTGGGAATCTACTGGGACTCTAGTGGGACCCTACTGGGACCCTAGTGGGAATCTACTGGGAACCTACTGGGACCCTAGTGGGACCCTAGTGGGACCCGACTGGGATCCTACTGGGACCCTACTGGGACCCTACTGGGATCTGATGCCTTAATAGTCTAAAGTGTTTTTCCTTCTCCTCCATCTGCACTGATTCTTAAAACACAGGGATTGGTGAGAGCAACGTGACAGATGCTTACTGGGCTTTTGTTCCAGCTTACCTGTCCTTACCTGTCCTTACCTGTCCTTACCTGTCCTTACCTGTCCTTACCTGTCCTGTTCCTTCACATCAGGACTATTAAGACGCAGCCAGTAGGTTCTCAGTAGGAACTCGTTTGAGAGAATAAACCATTTGCTTATATTTGGTGCGGCAGGTAGCCTAGTGGTTAGAGCGTTGGGCCAGTAACCAAAAGGTTGCTAGATCGAATCCCAGAGCTGACAAGGTAAAAATCTGTCGTTCTGCCCCTGAACAAGGCAGTTAACCCACTGTTCCCCGGTAGGCTGTCATTGTAAATAAGAAATTTTAACTGTAAACGTTAAATTTAAAAAATGTATAGTACAAAAAAATCAGTGCAGGTATAAGACATAAGGAAAATATGTAAAAGGAGGAAAGGAAGGGGCACCACGTCAGACTATTGAGATGAAGCCCCACCATCTTCCCTAGGAGGAAAGGAAGGGACACGACTTCAGACTATTGAGATGAAGCCCCACCGTCTTCCCTAGGAGGAAAGGAAGGGACACCACGTCAGACTATTGAGATGAAGCCCCACCGTCTTCCCTAGGAGGAAAGGAAGGGACACGACTTCAGACTATTGAGATGAAGCCCCACCGTCTTCCCTAGGAGGAAAGGAAGGGACACCACGTCAGACTATTGAGATGAAGCCCCACCGTCTTCCCTAGGAGGAAAGGAAGGGACACGACTTCAGACTATTGAGATGAAGCCCCACCGTCTTCCCTAGGAGGAAAGGAAGGGACACCACGTCAGACTATTGAGATGAAGCCCCACCGTCTTCCCTAGGAGGAAAGGAAGGGACACCACTTCAGACTATTGAGATGAAGCCCCACCGTCTTCCCTAGGAGGAAAGGACGGGACACCACGTCAGACTATTGAGATGAAGCCCCACCGTCTTCCCGAGGAGGAAAGGAAGGGACACCACTTAAGACTATTGAGATGAAGCCCCACCGTCTTCCCTAGGAGGAAAGGAAGGGACACAACTTCAGACTATTGAGATGAAGCCCCACCGTCTTCCCTAGGAGGAAAGGAAGGGACACCACGTCAGACTATTGAGATGAAGCCCCACCGTCTTCCCTAGGAGGAAAGGAAGGGACACCACGTCAGACTATTGAGATGCAGCCCCACCGTCCTCCCTAGGAGGAAAGGAAGGGACACCACGTCAGACTATTGAGATGAAGACCCACCGTCTTCCCTAGGAGGAAAGGAAGGGACACGACTTCAGACTATTGAGATGAAGCCCCACCGTCTTCCCTAGGAGGAAAGGAAGGGACACCACTTCAGACTATTGAGATGAAGCCCCACCGTCTTCCCTAGGAGGAAAGGAAGGGACACCACGTCAGACTATTGAGATGAAGCCCCACCGTCTTCCCTAGGAGGAAAGGAAGGGACACCACGTCAGACTATTGAGATGAAGCCCCACCGTCTTCCCTAGGAGGAAAGGAAGGGACACCACGTCAGACTATTGAGATGAAGCCCCACCGTCTTCCCTAGGAGGAAAGGAAGGGACACGACTTCAGACTATTGAGATGAAGCCCCACCGTCTTCCCTAGGAGGAAAGGAAGGGACACGACTTCAGACTATTGAGATGAAGCCCCACCGTCTTCCCAAGGAGGAAAGGAAGGGACACCACGTCAGACTATTGAGATGAAGCCCCACCGTCTTCCCTAGGAGGAAAGGAAGGGACACGACTTCAGACTATTGAGATGAAGCCCCACCGTCTTCCCTAGGAGGAAAGGAAGGGACACCACGTCAGACTATTGAGATGAAGCCCCACCGTCTTCCCTAGGAGGAAAGGAAGGGACACCACTTCAGACTATTGAGATGAAGCCCCACCGTCTTCCCTAGGAGGAAAGGACGGGACACCACGTCAGACTATTGAGATGAAGCCCCACCGTCTTCCCGAGGAGGAAAGGAAGGGACACCACTTCAGACTATTGAGATGAAGCCCCACCGTCTTCCCTAGGAGGAAAGGAAGGGACACGACTTCAGACTATTGAGATGAAGCCCCACCGTCCTCCCTAGGAGGAAAGGAAGGGACACCACGTCAGACTATTGAGATGCAGCCCCACCGTCCTCCCTAGGAGGAAAGGAAGGGGCACCACGTCAGACTATTGAGATGAAGCCCCACCATCTTCCCTAGGAGGAAAGGAAGGGACACGACTTCAGACTATTGAGATGAAGCCCCACCGTCTTCCCTAGGAGGAAAGGAAGGGACACCACGTCAGACTATTGAGATGAAGCCCCACCGTCTTCCCTAGGAGGAAAGGAAGGGACACGACTTCAGACTATTGAGATGAAGCCCCACCGTCTTCCCTAGGAGGAAAGGAAGGGACACCACGTCAGACTATTGAGATGAAGCCCCACCGTCTTCCCTAGGAGGAAAGGAAGGGACACGACTTCAGACTATTGAGATGAAGCCCCACCGTCTTCCCTAGGAGGAAAGGAAGGGACACCACGTCAGACTATTGAGATGAAGCCCCACCGTCTTCCCTAGGAGGAAAGGAAGGGACACCACTTCAGACTATTGAGATGAAGCCCCACCGTCTTCCCTAGGAGGAAAGGACGGGACACCACGTCAGACTATTGAGATGAAGCCCCACCGTCTTCCCGAGGAGGAAAGGAAGGGACACCACTTAAGACTATTGAGATGAAGCCCCACCGTCTTCCCTAGGAGGAAAGGAAGGGACACAACTTCAGACTATTGAGATGAAGCCCCACCGTCTTCCCTAGGAGGAAAGGAAGGGACACCACGTCAGACTATTGAGATGAAGCCCCACCGTCTTCCCTAGGAGGAAAGGAAGGGACACCACGTCAGACTATTGAGATGCAGCCCCACCGTCCTCCCTAGGAGGAAAGGAAGGGACACCACGTCAGACTATTGAGATGAAGACCCACCGTCTTCCCTAGGAGGAAAGGAAGGGACACGACTTCAGACTATTGAGATGAAGCCCCACCGTCTTCCCTAGGAGGAAAGGAAGGGACACCACTTCAGACTATTGAGATGAAGCCCCACCGTCTTCCCTAGGAGGAAAGGAAGGGACACCACGTCAGACTATTGAGATGAAGCCCCACCGTCTTCCCTAGGAGGAAAGGAAGGGACACCACGTCAGACTATTGAGATGAAGCCCCACCGTCTTCCCTAGGAGGAAAGGAAGGGACACCACGTCAGACTATTGAGATGAAGCCCCACCGTCTTCCCTAGGAGGAAAGGAAGGGACACGACTTCAGACTATTGAGATGAAGCCCCACCGTCTTCCCTAGGAGGAAAGGAAGGGACACGACTTCAGACTATTGAGATGAAGCCCCACCGTCTTCCCAAGGAGGAAAGGAAGGGACACCACGTCAGACTATTGAGATGAAGCCCCACCGTCTTCCCTAGGAGGAAAGGAAGGGACACGACTTCAGACTATTGAGATGAAGCCCCACCGTCTTCCCTAGGAGGAAAGGAAGGGACACCACTTCAGACTATTGAGATGAAGCCCCACCGTCTTCCCTAGGAGGAAAGGACGGGACACCACGTCAGACTATTGAGATGAAGCCCCACCGTCTTCCCGAGGAGGAAAGGAAGGGACACCACTTAAGACTATTGAGATGAAGCCCCACCGTCTTCCCTAGGAGGAAAGGAAGGGACACAACTTCAGACTATTGAGATGAAGCCCCACCGTCTTCCCTAGGAGGAAAGGAAGGGACACCACGTCAGACTATTGAGATGAAGCCCCACCGTCTTCCCTAGGAGGAAAGGAAGGGACACCACGTCAGACTATTGAGATGCAGCCCCACCGTCCTCCCTAGGAGGAAAGGAAGGGACACCACGTCAGACTATTGAGATGAAGACCCACCGTCTTCCCTAGGAGGAAAGGAAGGGACACGACTTCAGACTATTGAGATGAAGCCCCACCGTCTTCCCTAGGAGGAAAGGAAGGGACACCACTTCAGACTATTGAGATGAAGCCCCACCGTCTTCCCTAGGAGGAAAGGAAGGGACACCACGTCAGACTATTGAGATGAAGCCCCACCGTCTTCCCTAGGAGGAAAGGAAGGGACACCACGTCAGACTATTGAGATGAAGCCCCACCGTCTTCCCTAGGAGGAAAGGAAGGGACACCACGTCAGACTATTGAGATGAAGCCCCACCGTCTTCCCTAGGAGGAAAGGAAGGGACACGACTTCAGACTATTGAGATGAAGCCCCACCGTCTTCCCTAGGAGGAAAGGAAGGGACACGACTTCAGACTATTGAGATGAAGCCCCACCGTCTTCCCAAGGAGGAAAGGAAGGGACACCACGTCAGACTATTGAGATGAAGCCCCACCGTCTTCCCTAGGAGGAAAGGAAGGGACACGACTTCAGACTATTGAGATGAAGCCCCACCGTCTTCCCTAGGAGGAAAGGAAGGGACACCACGTCAGACTATTGAGATGAAGCCCCACCGTCTTCCCTAGGAGGAAAGGAAGGGACACCACTTCAGACTATTGAGATGAAGCCCCACCGTCTTCCCTAGGAGGAAAGGACGGGACACCACGTCAGACTATTGAGATGAAGCCCCACCGTCTTCCCGAGGAGGAAAGGAAGGGACACCACTTCAGACTATTGAGATGAAGCCCCACCGTCTTCCCTAGGAGGAAAGGAAGGGACACGACTTCAGACTATTGAGATGAAGCCCCACCGTCCTCCCTAGGAGGAAAGGAAGGGACACCACGTCAGACTATTGAGATGCAGCCCCACCGTCCTCCCTAGGAGGAAAGGAAGGGGCACCACGTCAGACTATTGAGATGAAGCCCCACCATCTTCCCTAGGAGGAAAGGAAGGGACACGACTTCAGACTATTGAGATGAAGCCCCACCGTCTTCCCTAGGAGGAAAGGAAGGGACACCACGTCAGACTATTGAGATGAAGCCCCACCGTCTTCCCTAGGAGGAAAGGAAGGGACACGACTTCAGACTATTGAGATGAAGCCCCACCGTCTTCCCTAGGAGGAAAGGAAGGGACACCACGTCAGACTATTGAGATGAAGCCCCACCGTCTTCCCTAGGAGGAAAGGAAGGGACACGACTTCAGACTATTGAGATGAAGCCCCACCGTCTTCCCTAGGAGGAAAGGAAGGGACACCACGTCAGACTATTGAGATGAAGCCCCACCGTCTTCCCTAGGAGGAAAGGAAGGGACACCACTTCAGACTATTGAGATGAAGCCCCACCGTCTTCCCTAGGAGGAAAGGACGGGACACCACGTCAGACTATTGAGATGAAACCCCACCGTCTTCCCGAGGAGGAAAGGAAGGGACACCACTTAAGACTATTGAGATGAAGCCCCACCGTCTTCCCTAGGAGGAAAGGAAGGGACACAACTTCAGACTATTGAGATGAAGCCCCACCGTCTTCCCTAGGAGGAAAGGAAGGGACACCACGTCAGACTATTGAGATGAAGCCCCACCGTCTTCCCTAGGAGGAAAGGAAGGGACACCACGTCAGACTATTGAGATGCAGCCCCACCGTCCTCCCTAGGAGGAAAGGAAGGGACACCACGTCAGACTATTGAGATGAAGACCCACCGTCTTCCCTAGGAGGAAAGGAAGGGACACGACTTCAGACTATTGAGATGAAGCCCCACCGTCTTCCCTAGGAGGAAAGGAAGGGACACCACTTCAGACTATTGAGATGAAGCCCCACCGTCTTCCCTAGGAGGAAAGGAAGGGACACCACGTCAGACTATTGAGATGAAGCCCCACCGTCTTCCCTAGGAGGAAAGGAAGGGACACCACGTCAGACTATTGAGATGAAGCCCCACCGTCTTCCCTAGGAGGAAAGGAAGGGACACCACGTCAGACTATTGAGATGAAGCCCCACCGTCTTCCCTAGGAGGAAAGGAAGGGACACGACTTCAGACTATTGAGATGAAGCCCCACCGTCTTCCCTAGGAGGAAAGGAAGGGACACGACTTCAGACTATTGAGATGAAGCCCCACCGTCTTCCCAAGGAGGAAAGGAAGGGACACCACGTCAGACTATTGAGATGAAGCCCCACCGTCTTCCCTAGGAGGAAAGGAAGGGACACGACTTCAGACTATTGAGATGAAGCCCCACCGTCTTCCCTAGGAGGAAAGGAAGGGACACCACGTCAGACTATTGAGATGAAGCCCCACCGTCTTCCCTAGGAGGAAAGGAAGGGACACCACTTCAGACTATTGAGATGAAGCCCCACCGTCTTCCCTAGGAGGAAAGGACGGGACACCACGTCAGACTATTGAGATGAAGCCCCACCGTCTTCCCGAGGAGGAAAGGAAGGGACACCACTTCAGACTATTGAGATGAAGCCCCACCGTCTTCCCTAGGAGGAAAGGAAGGGACACGACTTCAGACTATTGAGATGAAGCCCCACCGTCCTCCCTAGGAGGAAAGGAAGGGACACCACGTCAGACTATTGAGATGCAGCCCCACCGTCCTCCCTAGGAGGAAAGGAAGGGACACCACGTCAGACTATTGAGATGAAGCCCCACCGTCTTCCCTAGGAGGAAAGGAAGGGACACGACTTCAGACTATTGAGATGAAGCCCCACCGTCTTCCCTAGGAGGAAAGGAAGGGGCACCACGTCAGACTATTGAGATGCAGCCCCACCGTCTTCCCTAGGAGAAAAGGAAGGGACACGACTTCAGACTATTGAGATGAAGCCCCACCGTCTTCCCTAGGAGGAAAGGAAGGGACACCACGTCAGACTATTGAGATGAAGCCCCACCGTCTTCCCTAGGAGGAAAGGAAGGGACACCACTTCAGACTATTGAGATGAAGCCCCACCGTCTTCCCTAGGAGGAAAGGACGGGACACCACGTCAGACTATTGAGATGAAGCCCCACCGTCTTCCCGAGGAGGAAAGGAAGGGACACCACTTCAGACTATTGAGATGAAGCCCCACCGTCTTCCCTAGGAGGAAAGGAAGGGACACGACTTCAGACTATTGAGATGAAGCCCCACCGTCCTCCCTAGGAGGAAAGGAAGGGACACCACGTCAGACTATTGAGATGCAGCCCCACCGTCTTCCCTAGGAGGAAAGGAAGGGACACCACTTCAGACTATTGAGATGAAGCCCCACCGTCTTCCCTAGGAGGAAAGGAAGGGACACCACGTCAGACTATTGAGATGAAGCCCCACCGTCTTCCCTAGGAGGAAAGGAAGGGACACCACTTCAGACTATTGAGATGAAGCCCCACCGTCTTCCCTAGGAGGAAAGGACGGGACACCACGTCAGACTATTGAGATGAAGCCCCACCGTCTTCCCGAGGAGGAAAGGAAGGGACACCACGTCAGACTATTGAGATGAAGCCCCACCGTCTTCCCTAGGAGGAAAGGAAGGGACACGACTTCAGACTATTGAGATGAAGCCCCACCGTCTTCCCTAGGAGGAAAGGAAGGGGCACCACGTCAGACTATTGAGATGCAGCCCCACCGTCTTCCCTAGGAGGAAAGGAAGGGACACGACTTCAGACTATTGAGATGAAGCCCCACCGTCTTCCCTAGGAGGAAAGGAAGGGACACCACGTCAGACTATTGAGATGAAGCCCCACCGTCTTCCCTAGGAGGAAAGGAAGGGACACCACGTCAGACTATTGAGATGAAGCCCCACCGTCTTCCCTAGGAGGAAAGGAAGGGACACGACTTCAGACTATTGAGATGAAGCCCCACCGTCTTCCCTAGGAGGAAAGGAAGGGACACCACGTCAGACTATTGAGATGAAGCCCCACCGTCTTCCCTTGGAGGAAAGGAAGGGACACGACTTCAGACTATTGAGATGCAGCCCCACCGTCCTCCCTAGGAGGAAAGGACGGGACACCACGTCAGACTATTGAGATGAAGCCCCACCGTCTTCCCTAGGAGGAAAGGAAGGGGCACCACGTCAGACTATTGAGATGAAGCCCCACTGTCTTCCCTAGGAGGAAAGGAAGGGACACCACGTCAGACTATTGAGATGAAGCCCCACCGTCTTCCCTAGGAGGAAAGGAAGGGACACCACGTCAGACTATTGAGATGAAGCCCCACCGTCTTCCCTAGGAGGAAAGGAAGGGACACCACGTCAGACTATTGAGATGCAGCCCCACCGTCTTCCCTAGGAGGAAAGGAAGGGACACGACTTCAGACTATTGAGATGCAGCCCCACCGTCTTCCCTAGGAGGAAAGGAAGGGACACGACTTCAGACTATTGAGATGCAGCCCTGCCGTCTCCCCTAGGAGGAAAGGAAGGGACACCACGTCAGACTATTGAGATGAAGCCCCACCGTCTTCCCTAGGAGGAAAGGAAGGGGCACCACGTCAGACTATTGAGATGAAGCCCCACTGTCTTCCCTAGGAGGAAAGGAAGGGACACCACGTCAGACTATTGAGATGAAGCCCCACCGTCTTCCCTAGGAGGAAAGGAAGGGACACCACGTCAGACTATTGAGATGAAGCCCCACCGTCTTCCCTAGGAGGAAAGGAAGGGACACCACGTCAGACTATTGAGATGCAGCCCCACCGTCTTCCCTAGGAGGAAAGGAAGGGACACGACTTCAGACTATTGAGATGCAGCCCCACCGTCTTCCCTAGGAGGAAAGGAAGGGACACCACGTCAGACTATTGAGATGAAGCCCCACCGTCTTCCCTAGGAGGAAAGGAAGGGACACCACTTCAGACTATTGAGATGAAGCCCCACTGTCTTCCCTAGGAGGACAGGACGGAACACCACGTCAGACTATTGAGATGAAGCCCCACCGTCTTCCCGAGGAGGAAAGGAAGGGACACCACTTCAGACTATTGAGATGAAGCCCCACCGTCTTCCTTAGGAGGAAAGGAAGGGACACGACTTCAGACTATTGAGATGAAGCCCCACCGTCTTCCCTAGGAGGAAAGGAAGGGACACCACGTCAGACTATTGAGATGAAGCCCCACCGTCTTCCCTAGGAGGAAAGGAAGGGACACGACTTCAGACTATTGAGATGCAGCCCCACCGTCTTCCCTAGGAGGAAAGGAAGGGACACGACTTCAGACTATTGAGATGCAGCCCTGCCGTCTTCCCTAGGAGAGTAGAGAAATCAATGAGAACTCATCCCCTAATGCCCTTAGCCCTCCCTTCCCTGACCAAAGCCAGCAATCCAGAAAATAACCTGCAAGGCTGGAGTAGCTCAAGGACAGCTGTACGTTAAATGTTCACTCACTGTCAAAGATTTGTAACCCAGCTGTTCTCTCTCAACTCCTCTCACTCCCTCTCTCTCACACACTATTCACTTTCTGTCTCTCAACTTCTCTCTCTTATTCTCCCAATGAATAAACAATGCACTTCTACCTACAAATGTAAAGCTGATGAAAGTGACACCATTAAAACGTTGGCAAGCTTTACACCCTAATCGCATTAGTCAACCTCCATCCAAAATAGCAGCCAAAGAACCCCATGCGCATAAACAGTTTCCTGAAACACAGTTCATTCAAACTGCCCATTTGATCCAAGGTTTGCATGTCTTTATTTACCTGTAATTAACTTGCATCGGGGTGTATTTTAAGGCGTTCTGAGCCTTGCCGGGCCTCAGGAGCTTCTAAAGAGGCGTGGGCCCCCAGGGAATTGTGGGTAATAATACACAGGCGACGGCAGCTGCATGTGGTAGCGCTTTATGTTTCACAGGCACCTTACATTCTGGATTAATAACTCTGCTGTTGGGTAATCTCTCCAACACGAGCACACGTCAGCAGGGGGTCATCCTGTATAGGGGCAGAGGGAGGCTGGAGGAGATGGCTGAAGGAGATGGGCGTGTGTGTGTGTGAATGGAGTGAGTGTACATGTACTGTTTTGCATGAGGGTGTTGGATGTTTGAAGTGTGTATGAATAGTCCATACAGTTTCTGTATCACAGGGAGGTTGGTGGCACCTTAATTGGGGAGGACGGGCTCTTGGTAATGGCTGGAGCGGAATAGTTGGAAAGGTATCAACAACATCTAACACATGGTTTCCATGCGTTTGATGCCATTCCATCTGCTCCGTTCCAGCCATTATTATGAGCCGTCCTCCCCTCACCAGCCTCCACTGTTCTGTATGCATATAAGTGTGTGTATGTCAATGGAGTGTGTGTAAATATGCGTGCATGATTGTGTGTGTGTGTGTGCGCAGTATGGGTGTGTGTGTGTTGTGGCAATCAAATGCCACCACCTCTCTCTCTCTCCCTCTCCAGATGTTTGGCCTGTGATTTATGCCTCCATCGCCTAGCGATTGGCCATACCCATCAGTCTCAGGCTGCAGCATTTTAATTAGAGCATACAGCAAAACCACCGTTGCCACGGTTTCATCACCGTCTCCCTCGGTTACGGATGCCGTAAATTCTGGGATGTGTGTGTGAGTGTGTGTGTGTGTGCGTGCATGAGAGTGAGAGAGAATGTGTGTGTGTGTGTGCATGTGTGTGTGTGTGCGTACCGGCCCTGCAGGTTTCATTCCGTTGGTGTTTTACATGAATGTAAATAGGGCATAAAGGAGATCGGCCTACAGCTCCATAATACTGACGAGGGGACTTCTGGAGGAGGACATGTTGGATTTTCATTGGTGGAAGGAGATGTTCCAGGCAGGCTTGAGGCTGGTTTAGATGAAGATGTCACAGGAGGTTGGTGGCACCTTAATTGGGGAGGACGGGCTCGTGGTAATGGCTGGAGCGGAATGGGTGGAATGGTATCAAATACATCAAAAATATGGTTTGATGCCATTCCATTGGCTCCGTTCCAGCCATTATTATGAGCCGTCCTCCCCTCAGCAGCCTCCTCTGGAAGACGTATAGGCTAGATTCATACGATCCACTGTTGTAATATGTCCCCCTGCTTTAATGTAACCATCACCATCTGAATAAATGGGTTATTATGTGAACATTAATACTGAACCGTCATGAAATGTCGATGGGAAATCAAGTAGGTACTTTCGAATTATTATTATCTAGAATTATGTCAATACTTTTTATTATAGCATTTGAATATATGGTAATCTATGTGTGGGTAGGCCTACATCTTACGTTAAAATCTGTTAAACTACAAGCAGAAATCACCCAAACAGATGGTGTTCCCGAATGTATCAACGTCCTGCCAAGTGGCGCAACAGTCTCTCAACCTTCAAGCTGTGTGTGTTTCTGACTCTACCGTATGTGCAATAGGCGTATTTGTGTGTGTTTGTGTGTGTGTGTGTTCATTGGTCATGTGCATTTGTGTGTGTGTGTGTGTGCGTGTGTGTGAGAGAGATAGAGATTCTGTCTTGTTTTTCCATGATGTTCATGTCTGTGTGAACGTGTTAGTTTGAGTCCTTGGTTCCGTAGGCCGTGGTGGGTGGACTGACAGAACTCCCACTCTACAGATGGTGGGTGGAAGACAGAGCAGCTGGTGAGCCCTGGGGAGGTGGAGGGTGTGTGTGTTTTTGTGTGTGTGTGTGTGGTGGTGCTGGTTCTGAGAAGTAGTAGAGAGGGGGGACTCGGAGCTAACGGTACCCAGCGGCGGGTGCTTTTGAACGGGGTGGGATGTCCATGCAGGTGGGTGTTACCAGAGAGTGGCAGAACAGACTACACCACACTGTCTGTGTATGAAGACCAACTACCACTGTGATGGACCATACAGAAATATCCCTGCTGGGTTGCTAAAATCAAGTGCAAAGACTGGGGTAAGCAATCTCCATCTCCCCCTACCTGCAGCCTTTACTGAAACATCCGTAAATATTCAAAGAACAGCATATATTATACATACAATATGTAAACAAAGGCACAATGTACTCAGTCGGTATTCACCCACAAGGCATTCACCCAAATCCTCTCTGCATACAAACAGATGCTAGTAAGTACGTTCCCTTCCTAGTGGTGAATCAGTCAGCATACTGTACGTCCCAACTGGCATCCTATCGTTATCTTCCTAGTGGTGAATCAGCCAGCATACGTCCCAACTGGCATCCTATCGTTCTCTTCCTAGTGGTGAATCAGTCAGCATACATCCCAACTGGCATCCTATCGTTATCTTCCTAGTGGTGAGTCAGCCAGCATACGTCCCAACTGGCATCCTATCGTTATCTTCCTAGTGGTGAATCAGTCAGCATACGTCCCAACTGGCATCCTATCGTTATCTTCCTAGTGGTGAATCAGCCAGCATACGTCCCAACTGGCATCCTATCGTTCTCTTCCTAGTGGTGAGTCAGTCAGCATACGTCCCAACTGGCATCCTATCGTTATCTTCCTAGTGGTGAATCAGTCAGCATACGTCCCAACTGGCATCCTATCGTTATCTTCCTAGTGGTGAATCAGTCAGCATACGTCCCAACTGGCATCCTATCGTTATCTTCCTAGTGGTGAATCAGTCAGCATACGTCCCAACTGGCATCCTATCGTTATCTTCCTAGTGGTGAGTCAGCCAGCATACGTCCCAACTGGCATCCTATCGTTATCTTCCTAGTGGTGAGTCAGCCAGCATACGTCCCAACTGGCATCCTATCATTATCTTCCTAGTGGTGAGTCAGCCAGCATACGTCCCAACTGGCATCCTATCGTTATCTTCCTAGTGGTGAATCAGTCAGCATACGTCCCAACTGGCATCCTATCGTTATCTTCCTAGTGGTGAGTCAGCCAGCATACGTCCCAACTGGCATCCTATCGTTATCTTCCTAGTGGTGAGTCAGCCAGCATACGTCCCAACTGGCATCCTATCGTTATCTTCCTAGTGGTGAGTCAGCCAGCATACGTCCCAACTGGCATCCTATCGTTATCTTCCTAGTGGTGAATCAGTCAGCATACGTCCCAACTGGCATCCTATCGTTATCTTCCTAGTGGTGAGTCAGCCAGCATACGTCCCAACTGGCATCCTATCGTTATCTTCCTAGTGGTGAGTCAGCCAGCATACGTCCCAACTGGCATCCTATCGTTATCTTCCTAGTGGTGAATCAGTCAGCATACGTCCCAACTGGCATCCTATCGTTATCTTCCTAGTGGTGAGTCAGTCAGCATACGTCCCAACTGGCATCCTATCGTTCTCTTCCTAGTGGTGAGTCAGTCAGCATACGTCCCAACTGGCATCCTATCGTTCTCTTCCTAGTGGTGAATCAGTCAGCATACGTCCCAACTGGCATCCTATCGTTATCTTCCTAGTGGTGAGTCAGTCAGCATACGTCCCAACTGGCATCCTATCGTTTCATTCCTAGTGGTGAATCAGTCAGCATACGTCCCAACTGGCATCCTATCGTTATCTTCCTAGTGGTGAATCAGTCAGCATACGTCCCAACTGGCATCCTATCGTTATCTTCCTAGTGGTGAATCAGTCAGCATACGTCCCAACTGGCATCCTATCGTTATCTTCCTAGTGGTGAGTCAGTCAGCATACGTCCCAACTGGCATCCTATCGTTTCATTCCTAGTGGTGAATCAGTCAGCATACGTCCCAACTGGCATCCTATCGTTCTCTTCCTAGTGGTGAGTCAGTCAGCATACGTCCCAACTGGCATCCTATCGTTCTCTTCCTAGTGGTGAATCAGTCAGCATACGTCCCAACTGGCATCCTATCGTTATCTTCCTAGTGGTGAATCAGTCAGCATACGTCCCAACTGGCATCCTATCGTTATCTTCCTAGTGGTGAATCAGTCAGCATACGTCCCAACTGGCATCCTATCGTTATCTTCCTAGTGGTGAATCAGTCAGCATACGTCCCAACTGGCATCCTATCGTTCTCTTCCTAGTGGTGAGTCAGTCAGCATACGTCCCAACTGGCATCCTATCGTTATCTTCCTAGTGGTGAGTCAGTCAGCATACGTCCCAACTGGCATCCTATCGTTCTCTTCCTAGTGGTGAGTCAGTCAGCATACGTCCCAACTGGCATCCTATCGTTCTCTTCCTAGTGGTGAATCAGTCAGCATACGTCCCAACTGGCATCCTATTCCCAACATAGTGCACTACTTTTGAACAGAGCCTTATGGGGACTGCACTATGTAGGGAATAGGGTGCCATTTGAGACTCCGGCTGTATGCCTGTACAGTATATCTCTGCCTTTATGTCTGTAACTGATAGGGTCTATAAATAGCGTCTCCGGCGCTGCAGGCCCAGACATGTTTACTCTATCCCCATAGACTAGAGCCCCGTTGTCCCATATGGCCTAGCATATGGGGTGCCCTCCCAATGCACTCGCCTGGATGAGCTAGAAAAACACACATAGGAGAGTGAGCGACACACACGCACGCACGCACGCACGCACGCACGCACGCACGCACGCACGCACGCACGCACGCACGCACGCACGCACACACACACACACACACACACACACACACACACACACACACACACACACACACACACACACACACACACACACACACACACACACACACACACGCACACACCCCCACCCCCAGCAGGTTCCCTGGGATGACCTTAGTAGGTGTTTGTTTTCCATCAGAAGCAGAAAACATGGTTGTCTAATGACTGACAGCCCAGAGCCCCAAGGCAAACGAGGCATTGTCTCACAATGAAACACTGCAGCCTTATATAATCCATGGAGGCTGGGCCCTGAGGCACCGAAAACACTGTTTCAACACTTTCTTATGAACGTACCTGAAGAAAAACATGTCTTTCTGGAGGCTTGTTTCTAGTTGCTGGGTCTGCAAGCGCTGTGCATAGATAATGCATACGGATCGAAACATTCCTTATGTTTGTGTCCAATTCTAAAGCAATCGGTATGTGGGTAGACGGAAAAAGTTGTTTATTTTTTAAATGAGGTAAAAGCATTCACAGGCGGAATTCAATTATTCCTTCAGTGGAGTTCTTCGCCAAGTAGATATGAGAGGAGGACTTATGGTGAAAGCCCAACCCACATTAGAGAGTTCATAATGGTAGCGGCAACGCGCCAGAGGAGAAATCAGTCCCAAACGAACTCGAGAGCGGAAAACTCCAGAACAAAAAATAACCTAAGTCCCTTTTCATTCAAACATATCCCCTTTAATGTTGCATTTTTATGAGTCCATTACTTGTATTCCTCAAAATGAATGTATTTTCTTCCATCGAGGGCCTGGGGGGGTGTCAGGATGGATGAGCATCTAAGCCTTGGATGCAAACACACCATCTCTCACAGTAAAATATCGAGCTACCCAGGAACTTCTCCTCAGCCAATCAGAGGCCGGAGATGAGATCACATGATCTCATGATCAGCAGCCTGAGAACGGCTTGCTCTGATGGGTGATTTGTCACGATGGGAACGCAACATGCGTTTAGCGGTGCAGTTTATTGTAAAACGTCCTCAATGATATATGAAGGGAACGCAAGCTCCGAGCTTAGATTAAGCTTCAGTTGCTTGGTGACTGAAGATAAGATATATCGCCTTTCAGTCTCGCTGTAAAAATTTCCCAATGATCTATCAATTTCCAAGAGAATCTGGGGGAGCGCAGGCCATTATTTCCATTTCAGCAGGTTTTAAATGCATTCCTTTAATTCTGGGGGTTGACCAATGAGAAATCTAGTTTCTAAAAGCCAATATGGAACAATGCTCTTTGAGTTCCCAACTCCTACAGCCATAGAGATGCAGGAAGAGTCATAACTGATGACTCAAATGGATCATGATTCTTCCTTTCAGGTGTCACGACAGTGCACTTTTGATCTGTTCCTGGAGAGTTATACCCTACTGTAACCCAGGGCTCTCCAACCCTGTTCCTGGAGAGTTATACCCTACTGTAACCCAGGGCTCTCCAACCCAGTTCCTGGAGAGTTATACCCTACTGTAACCCAGGGCTCTCCAACCCAGTTCCTGGAGAGTTATACCCTACTGTAACCCAGGGCTCTCCAACCCTGTTCCTGGAGAGTTATACCCTACTGTAACCCAGGGCTCTCCAACCCTGTTCCTGGAGAGTTATACCCTACTGTAACCCAGGGCTCTCCAACCCTGTTCCTGGAGAGTTATACCCTACTGTAACCCAGGGCTCTCCAACCCTGTTCCTGGAGAGCTATACCCTACTGTAACCCAGGGCTCTCCAACCCTGTTCCTGGAGAGTTATACCCTACTGTAACCTAGGGCTCTCCAACCCTGTTCCTGGAGAGTTATACCCTACTGTAACCCAGGGCTCTCCAACCCTGTTCCTGGAGAGTTATACCCTACTGTAACCCAGGGCTCTTCAACCCTGTTCCTGGAGAGTTATACCCTACTGTAACCCAGGGCTCTCCAACCCTGTTCCTGGAGAGTTATACCCTACTGTAACCCAGGGCTCTCCAACCCTGTTCCTGGAGAGTTATACCCTACTGTAACCCAGGGCTCTCCAACCCTGTTCCTGGAGAGTTATACCCTACTGTAACCCAGGGCTCTCCAACCCTGTTCCTGGAGAGCTATACCCTACTGTAACCCAGGGCTCTCCAACCCTGTTCCTGGAGAGTTATACCCTACTGTAACCCAGGGCTCTCCAACCCTGTTCCTGGAGAGTTGTACCCTACTGTAACCCAGGGCTCTCCAACCCTGTTCCTGGAGAGCTGTACCCTACTGTAACCCAGGGCTCTCCAACCCTGTTCCTGGAGAGTTATACCCTACTGTAACCCAGGGCTCTCCAACCCTGTTCCTGGAGAGTTATACCCTACTGTAACCCAGGGCTCTCCAACCCTGTTCCTGGAGAGCGATACCCTACTGAAACCTAGGGCTCTCCAACCCTGTTCCTGGAGAGTTATACCCTACTGTAACCTAGGGCTCTCCAACCCTGTTCCTGGAGAGTTATACCCTACTGTAACCCAGGGCTCTCCAACCCTGTTCCTGGAGAGTTATACCCTACTGTAACCCAGGGCTCTCCAACCCTGTTCCTGGAGAGTTATACCCTACTGTAACCCAGGGCTCTCCAACCCTGTTCCTGGAGAGCTATACCCTACTGTAACCCAGGGCTCTCCAACCCTGTTCCTGGAGAGTTATACCCATCTGCAACCCAGGGCTCTCCAACCCTGTTCCTGGAGAGTTATACCCTACTGTAACCCAGGGCTCACCAACCCTGTTCCTGGAGAGTTATACCCTACTGCAACCCAGGGCTCTCCAACCCTGTTCCTGGAGAGTTATACCCTACTGTAACCCAGGGCTCTCCAACCCTGTTCCTGGAGAGTTATACCCTACTGTAACCCAGGGCTCTCCAACCCTGTTCCTGGAGAGCTATATCCTACTGTAACCCAGGGCTCTCCAACCCTGTTCCTGGAGAGCTATACCCTACTGTAACCCAGGGCTCTCCAACCCTGTTGGAGGATGGTATCTCTCCAGGACCAGGGTTGGAGAGCCCTGCTGTACAGGATGGTATCTCTCCAGGAACAGGGTTGGAGAGCCCTGCTGTGCAGGATGGTATCGCTACAGGAACAGGGTTGGAGAGCCCTGCTGTGCAGGATGGTATCTCTACAGGAACAGGGTTGGACAGCCCTGCTGTACAGGATGGTATCTCTCCGGAACAGGGTTGGAGAGCCCAGCTGTACAGGATGGTATCTCTCCAGGAACAGGGTTGGAGAGCCCTGCTGTACAGGATGGTATCTCTCCAGGAACAGGGTTGGAGAGCCCTGCTGTGCAGGATGGTATCTCTCCAGGAACAGGGTTGGAGAGCCCTGCTGTACAGGATGGTATCTCTCCAGGAACAGGGTTGGAGAGCCCTGCTGTGCAGGATGGTATCTCTCCAGGAACAGGGTTGGAGAGCCCTGCTGTACAGGATGGTATCTCTCCAGGAACAGGGTAAGAGAGCCCTGCTGTGCAGTATTTACTCAATAAAAAAACAATCCAACCCGGACACTATCTGTGCACTATCCATTAAAGCCCAACAGTCAAAAAGGACCACAATATGCAGAACAGTGGCACAATACAGAATACTTGCAGTATTCACCCTAAGACAACAAATATACTTCCCTCTTCAGAATCATGGTCTGACAGTAGAACTGAATGGCTGTATTGAGGTGGTCTCTTTAATGAAAGAAATACAAAAGCGCTGTAAAGGAGGAAAGGTGAAAGCTAAATCCCTCCATATTATAAGGTAGTGTGTCGGCCTCCAACATGTCGCAGGGCTTTCTGTGTGTGAGAGAAAAATGGCCACTTCTGCCAAGCTCTGAGAAGAGCAATAAATCATCGAACCAATTACCTTTTTAGAGCTCGTTTCGATTACCTTCAAAAACTCTTTGCTCATTTACTGTAATTGACTGTGAGAAAACCACCATTTTAAAACTTTAATTAGAGTAAACAGAATTTATTTATATTCCATTACCTTGGCTGAACCTGTAAAAAGCATATATATCAAACATTTTAGTTTCACTCCCATGAAATGTCGGTAACAGCCGAGGTAATGGGTTTCATTCCGTGTCAGATACATCTTTCTTAAGTGTTCTCCTTTTCCCTCTGCAGTGCTAGAAGACACCATCTCCACATAGAACCCCAGCGGCAATTTATCTCAGAAACAAATGGGATGCAAAGATGGCCGCCGCTGAATTAGCCAAAAAAACAACAGCCTCTGCCATTTATTCCAGACCAAAGTAACCGAGTGCCTCATGTAGAGAGGACTTTGTGTAACCTCCAGTAGGTAGCACTGAGACAGGAATGATGTTACATGAATTACCTCAGTTGATAAATGTGAAGATAATAAAACGCTGAATAGAGCTGTTGTCACGTATTTCTAGGAGTGGTAGGTGTAGAGTCAGGCGCAGAGAGCAAACTTCCAAAGACATGCGTTTATTGCGCGTGGTCTAGCCAAACAAACAGGCAATGCCCATAGAACACGTATGTCTCCAAAACAGGGAAAGAACATACAACACAATACGCAGGTGGGAAAAAAACCCACCAGCCCCACTGACAGTAAAGATAAGCCCACACTACAGCAAGCGAGCACTAGAAGTTTAAATAGACCAAATAATGAACTAAAATGAGCAACAGGTGAAAACAATCAAGACAAAACAAACAGAAAGGAAAAAGGGATCGGTGGCAGCTAGTAGACCGGTGACTACGACCGCCGAGCGCCACCCGAACAGGGAGAGGAGCCACCTTCGGTGGAAGTCGTGACAGCTGTTTAGGCAGATACAGTTGTTGGAAATGCGTGCTTAAGTGCAGGGTACTTACTTCGCTTCTCACAAATTGGCCCGTAAATTCAGAAATCAGTTCCCCGGTAACTAGCCAGGTCCCAAATCTGTTTGTGCAGTTGTGGTGCCACATTCTATGGTTGTTGTTATGTCCGCACAAACAGGTCTGGGACCAGGCTACCCATCAAGACCACTTTATGCAGCTCACCCTGCACTATCAGCTCCAATGTAAATAACATGAGTAAGTCTACCTCTGATAAGCTTCCCAGTAAAGCATTAAAAACAATCAAGCATCCCAGAAAAGTGCTAAAAATAGACCATATTAACATATGTAGCCTAAGAAACAAGGTCCATGAAGTCAATAACTTGCCTGTAACAGACGACATTCATATTCTGACTATCTCTGAAACTCACTTAGATAATACCTTGATACAGTGGTAGCGATACATGGTTATAACATCTACCGAAAACACAGAAATGCCAACGGAGGCGGTGTTGCAGTCTATATTCAGAACCACATTCCTGTAAAGCTTAGAGACGATCTAATGTTAAATACTGTTGAAGTAATATGGCTACAGGTTCATCTGCCTCACCTAAAGCCCATTCTTGTGGGAAGCTGCTATAGACCATCAAGTGCTAACAGTCAGTATCTGGATAATATGTGTGAAATGCTTGATAATGTATGTGGTATCAACAGAGAAGTATATTTTCTGGGTGATTTAAATATTGACTGTCTATCATCAAGCTGCCCACTCAGCAAAAAACTTTAGACTGTAACCAGTGCCTGCAACCTGGATCAGGTTGTCAGTCAACCTACCAGGGTAGTTACAAACAGAACAGGAATTAAATCATCAACATGTATTGATCACATTTTTACTAACGCTGCAGCTGTTTGCTTTAAGTTTAAAGCAGTATCCAAATCCATAGGATGTAGTGATCACAATATAATAGCCATATCTAGGAAAACCAAAGTTCCAAAGGCTGGGCCTAATATAGTGTCCTATAGTGCCCCAGTCCTAACCTGTCCTTTGTTCCCCCCCAGTCCAAACCAGTCCTTTGTTCCCCCCCCCCAGTCCAAACCTGTCCTTTGTCCCCCCCAGTCCAAACCAGTCCTTTGTCCCCCCAGTCCAAACCTGTCCTATGTCCCCACCAGTCCTAACCTGTCCTTTGTTCCTAACCTGTCCTTTGTCCCCCCCAGTCCTAACATGTCCTTTGTTCCCCCCCAGTCCAAACCAGTCCTTTGTTCCCCCCAGTCCTAACCTGTCCTTTGTCCCCCCCAGTCCTAACCTGTCCTTTGTTCCCCCCCAGTCCTAACCTGTCCTTTGTCCCCCCCAGTCCTAACCTGTCCTTTGTCCCCCCCAGTCCTAACCTGTCCTTTGTTCCCCCCCAGTCCAAACCAGTCCTTTGCCCCCCCCCCCCCCCCCAGTCCAAACCTGTACTTTGTCCCCCCCAGTCCTAACCTGTCCTTTGTTCCCCCCCAGTCCTAACCTGTCCTTTGTTCCCCCCCAGTCCAAACCAGTCCTTTGTCCCCCCCAGTCCTAACCTGTCCTTTGTTCCCCCCCAGTCCTAACCTGTCCTTTGTTCCCCCCCAGTCCTTTGTCCCCCCCAGTCCAAACCTGTCCTTTGTCCCCCCCAGTCCAAACCAGTCCTTTGTCCCCCCCAGTCTAAACCTGTCCTTCCCCCCCCCCAGTCCTAACCTGTCATTTTACCCCCCCAGTCCTAACCTGTCCTTTGTCCACCTGACCTGTGTGGCAACAGATGCTGAAACCTAATACAGAGTGCAGGAGAAATAAAGTAGTAAAAATACATAAATGACAAAACCGAAACCAAAGACGCTGTAGGTTTTCTCCCTTCGGTATTAGACCCGTGTTGTACCATTGTAAGCTGCTGATGAAGTTTGTGGTCATACGCACATCCTTTAAAAAACTTGGTGCTGGGCTAACGAAGTACTACTAGAAAAGAACAGAAAGGGCCCCACACTGAATAGCTGCTGATGAGACCAATTGTATAAAACAATAGCACCATCTTCAACACTTGAACACCATCTCTTCACTTTTAAGTTATTCCAGATACGTCAGCATAGGTGACATATAACTACAAGGGTTAAATATCCCCATATTTCACATATTTCAATAAGACCATGTTGGTTATTCAAGTCTTCATTATTTAACGAGTACATTTACAATGTAATCTTTTCTTGGATGAACCTGAGAGAACGTTCCCTGCAGAGACAAACGGTAACTAGCTCCTGAAACGAAAGGCTAGGATAACAAACTACAAATGAGTCCATCTTCAGACAAGAGGCAATTACAGCAAACATCTATTCCCACTGGTCCGATATCCCATGAGGCATTGTGCTGATTATGCTAATGAGAAGATTGCAGGGCAAGATCAGGATCACCATTATGTCGTTGAGCGGTTGATATATAGAGACGGACAGATATGACTGTTATAGATCATACAAATACCATTGTCCATCTCTATAAGTCCATTTTAATATTAGCCGACACACTCCGGAGCCCTTTGTAAACATTTATAAATCACGGTTTAAGTGCGGCTTAATGATCCTATAAAACCTTAATTAAAAGGTTCATTTTTGGCCTGTCGATTTATTCCAAACAGCTACATAACAGGCCTACTGAGCTGGACCTTGGTTGTGTGGGTAAGAGAGAGAGAACGCGTGTGTGTGAGAATGAGAGACTGTTTGAGAGTGTGTGTGTCTGTAGACATGCAGAGTAACACAGTGACGTCCATGATAGATGATCTCCTGGTGATTATGCTCTCCCTTTGGGAAAGGACCGCATAGTCCTCCAGCCGACTTTTAAAAGGCCCACTCAACGTCCTCACCTTCTCTTACCTATCAGTGTGTGTGTGTGTGTGTGTGTGTACTATACATGTTTGACAGACCCTATGTGAATGAATGATAGTGATGCGTGTGTGATTCTGGGAAAGTGTATGCATGTTTACATGTGACCTCATGCAGTACATTCTCTGCACTGTCGGCCGGCGCCATGTGGCACTGACACGCATGTCTGTCTGTCTGTCTGTCTGCATGTCTGTCTGTCTGTCTGTCTGTATGCTATTACTTTCAGGGGTCATCTCCATTCCCCTCTTGGTTCCTTGCACAAAGCCCAGGGGATGAGAAAAGTACATTTCCAGTGTTCCAGTTCTCCTCAGGTCTTCCACCTCATCACTACCCCTGCTGTTCACTGACGATAGTGATACATCACGCAGCGTAAGGACACCTCGCCTCACAGAGAAGAGGGCTTACACAAACACTAACGGTCAATAGCACAACATTGCCTCTTCTACTCAATGTGACCCTATGCAGGCTAGTGTTGGGGAGATTACGTGGGGAGTTACAAGGACTGACTGGCCTGTATTTCTCCCATAGTGCTGCGAGTCCCATAGTGTTGCGAGTCCCATTTGTGCACATTACCCAGCCTCTTTCTAATTTCCTTTCTGATTCATCATTTAATATTCGTACTATTAAGGCAAAGAACCTGAAGTGCTCTACAGCCGTTGGAAAAGAATCGATTAAACTTCATAATCCGCCGTCATTTGCGGCAATTAAACGGGTGATGTCCGTGGATAGAAGTTTAATTACGTTTGACATTCATACAATTTGTCTCAAAGGAGGAACCGCGCTTCCATTACTGAGGTGGGTGGGGTTGCATGTTGAGCAAGGAGATGAAGCTTTAGTAGTAAAAGTATGAATGTCAGTCAAGTCAGCCAGCCAGTCAGTTCCTTAGCGTCGCGCTTCAAAATCGCCCGCCTGTATGCCCACGTCGCTTCCGCCACCCATCACCTATCTATTAGAACTGTCCAAGGCTGCACATGGCTTATCGATAAGGTGCGACCCTTTCACGGAAACATGCGTCAAAAACATGACATCCCAGACGACAGGACTGACAGGAAGTGGGCCGCGGGGACCACATTACCCAGACTCCTCAGGAAGCGCCAGTCATTTAACGACTGTTAAACTGGCCAGACAGGCAGGAAGGTGGAATGTCCACGGAAGAAAAAAACAAACAAAAGAATAAGAAAAACTATCTTCACTGGTCACCATTAGCAGCCATACAAACACAGCAAGGGTTTTTGTTGACTGAGAAATCAACTGAGGATAGTTGCAGCATGAATGAAAAACCAAGAACAAAACAAGGGATGAAGTTAATGCTTGGGTCGACCCGCCCCTCCCTCCTTTTCCCTTATATTCACCGCAGACTTTCAGAAAAGAACAAAAGAGAAGAACGATAAAAACAAACACATTTATTGGTACAGACTCATATCCCCAACCCCTGTAATGTGGCAGGGCAGCGTAAGCCATAAACACATTGATAAAACCATTTCTTTAATAACACTTGTTTGTCAAACTGCCACCCCCAGGCAGTTTCCATTATCACCGTTTCAACATTTTACGGGAGGCCATCTTTAAATACAGCCCACGCATTGCAAAGGCTGTAGTGAGAGAGATGAAGAGAGAGAGAGAGAGAGAGAGAGAGAGAGAGAGAGAGAGAGAGAGAGAGAGAGAGAGAGAGAGAGAGAGAGAGAGAGAGAGAGAGAGAGAGAGAGAGAGAGAGAGAGAGAGAGAGAGAGAGAGAGAGAGAGAGAGAGAGAGAGAGAGAGAGAGAGAGAGAGAGAGAGAGAGAGAGAGAGAGAGAGAGAGAGAGAGTGAGAGTTTCTCCCACACTGCAGACCTCTTCCAATAAGACCAAGAGTTTAGCTGCAACAGATACACTTTAAGAATAGCAATAACTAAACTTGGGGGCAATTTCTTTTTTTTTTCATTACTTGCAAGAACAATCATCTTTTTTTAATGTAGCCCAGGAATTTAAACACTTCTAAAATAATAACAGGTTTGTTAAACGTTACGTGACCGTTCCAGCCTCTACTTTATTGTTAGATTACATTTAAGGGAGAAACCCATGGCACGTGCCAATATTAGCGGGCTAGAATAATATGCTAGTGAAGCATTTTATGATTTAAGTCCCCAATGGCAGCCATTTGCCTTTGTAGTGCACTACTTTTGACAAGGTTCCATAGACGGGATGGTTGGTTAGCAACAACACAGAGGCGTGCGCAACTATGGGGCAAAACAGACAGGGTTGGCTTAGAATGTTGACAAAATGTAAACTATATTTAGTCTCCGATGGTTATTGAAAACATAAATACAATTGCACAACGAGCACTTGTTGTCTCTCAAATACATTGTTACAGTTGTTGGTTAGCTAGCTAGCAAATATTTTGCCATGTTAGCATAGACGTGACACCAGTCAAAACTCCTCAAAACAAGACATGGTATCAAGAACACGATAAAACTAGCTGAAACGAGTCACCTACGATGGTCGTTTCTTGTCATTTTTTGGGGGGATTTGGCCATTCAGAACCATAACAACACACGGCATTCTGCCCCACTGACGCGCACATTGTTTTCCTAAGGTTGTCAGCTAACCCGTCTATAGGCCTGTGGTCAAAAGCAGTGCTCCATATAGGGAATAGGGTGCTATTTGGGACGCATGCCGTGGTGAACGGAACAAGACTCACCACAGTTTACACAGGCCCATTGTAAACCATGCTATTGAAAACTAGAACTCTTGAGAAATGAGAAAACCTACTTCTTTATTAAGACAATAGCTCTCTAATGAGCACAAAAGTGTTTTTTTTATTCAGACAACACCAGAAGAGGCTGCATTTTAATGAGGGTATAACTGGTATTTTTCCACAAAATTACTTTTAATTCACTGCCCTCGGGTCAAAATTGATGATCTCTTCTGAATATTAACATTGTTTTGAGTCGCGCCCTCTCTCGCTATGTCCCTAACATGAAATATCAACTACTCAGAGACCCTAAAGCCTGGCCGATAAGAGTCTGTCAGAGATATCACATGACCAGAAGTCAGCTCGCGGCCCCATATAAAATAACATGCTTTTAGCGGTGCTGGTTTTATTGCACAACGTGTTGATTCATGACACCCCAGCCACCATACATCAGTCTAGTGAAGATAACTCTACAGCCCCTCATGGCTATCCATTATTAATGGGATCTGAAGGGGAGTTGGATATTCTTCAGGCTGATGATTCAGTCTCGGCATGCATCCCAAATGGCACCCCCCGTTCTCCATTGAGTGCACTACTTTTGACCAGTATGTACATGTATTATATTAAGTAGAATTCTACTGTGAAATCCACCAATTCTACCAGAAGAGGAAAATTATATAGGGCTTCATCATACTCTGGGTTGTGTCCCAACTCACACCCTAATCCCTATTTAGTGCACTACTTTTGACCAGGGCCCACAGGGTTCTAGTCAAAAGTAGTGCACTATAATATATAGGGAATAGGGTGCCATTTGGGACACAAGGCAATTGAGTAGTTCCGCAGCAAAGTGAGGAAAAAACGAGTCAGGGACAGAGTGTAACCTCAGTGATATTCATTCCCCAGTACATAAAACCCTGGTCCAGTCAGGGACAGTGGAACCTCAGTACTATCCATTCCCCAGTACATAAAACCCTGGTCCAGTCAGGGACAGTGGAACCTCAGTACTATCCATTCCCCAGTACATAAAACCCTGGTCCAGTCAGGGACAGTGGAACCTCAGTACTATCCATTCCCCAGTACATAAAACCCTTGTCCAGTCAGGGACAGTGGAACCTCAGTACTATCCATTCCCCAGTACATAAAACCCTTGTCCAGTCAGGGACAGTGGAACCTCAATACTATCCATTCCCCAGTACATAAAACCCTGGTCCAGTCAGGGACAGTGTAACCTCAGTACTATCCATTCCCCAGTACATAAAACCCTGGTACAGTCAGGGACAGTGTAACTTCAGTACTATCCATTCCCCAGTACATAAAACCCTGGTCCAGTCAGGGACAGTGGAACCTCAATACTATCCATTCCCCAGTACATAAAACCCTGGTCCAGTCAGGGACAGTGTAACCTCAGTACTATCCATTCCCCAGTACATAAAACCCTTGTCCAGTCAGGGACAGTGGAACCTCAATACTATCCATTCCCCAGTACATAAAACCCTGGTCCAGTCAGGGACAGTGTAACCTCAGTACTATCCATTCCCCAGTACATAAAACCCTGGTCCAGTCAGGGACAGTGTAACCTCAGTACTATCCATTCCCCAGTACATAAAACCCTGGTCCAGTCAGGGACAGTGTAACCTCAGTACTATCCATTCCCCAGTACATAAAACCCTGGTCCAGTCAGGGACAGTGGAACCTCAGTACTATCCATTTCCCAGTATATAAAACCCTGGTCCTCCACCGTCTCTCAGTCAGAAAGTGTTAAACCGTAAATTGACTCTTGACAGTTGTGTGAGGGAATGACTCCTACATCTCTTCCCTGAAAATGTCTCTCCACCACACTGCTGCTCAGGAGAGGACAGTTAACACCATGCTCAAAAATTAACTCCCTCTCTCTCCCTCCCTCTCACTCACTGTCTCTCAAAAGAGCCATTTGCTATCAACCGGCTAATGATAAGATGGCCGAGGTGGGGCGTGGTGGAGGATAGTACAATACCTGTAGAGGATGTTATTATAAAAAATACATGAATACATCTCTTCTTCTCTTCTCGCCTTCAGTGGCTGCTTTCCAACTATTTTTCTTTACTCTTCGTTGGCTGATTCCCTCCAGTCCCTACCGACATTGCTATTCTCATCACTCCGGTGATATTTTAAACGAATGAAAACAATATGCTTTCTGTCTGGTGTGTATAGATGGAGACAAGATATTCACTGTCTAATGAGTCTCGGTGTGGTGAGTTTAATACGTTTTATAGAGGTTGGTTAGGAAACAAATCCTCTCTAATCACAATAGATGGGCTCGGTCACGTTGAAGGCTTGCAGAGACAGCTATTGTAACACGACAACAGAGAAGAGAAGATTTGAGTAGAATATATTATAGGATGATTATAATAAGGGTTTGTTTTTATGAAGTAACCATGGCGGCAGGGGCAGTGTGTGTTTCTCTATGCCACAGTCTGACTGTCATAAGAATACAGTTCAGTAATGTAAAATCACTGTTTCAGTTATGGTTGAAATGCGTAGGTGGGAACTTTGTTGCGTCCCAACTGGGCACACAAAATGGTGGCGCCCCAGCTGACCTCAACCGCCGCTTCCTGGGTTTTTAATCTGCGTCACATGACCAACTGGGCCCAGACCCAGAGGTGGTGGAGATGGTAGTTGGGAGAATGGCAGTGAGTCGTGAGAGAGAGACACACACACAACCCAGCGGGGTGTTAATTACAGCGTACAAAGTGTGTTTTTCCCTCAAAGCCGCATCACTCTCCTCAGGGGGACACAGAGGCTCTGGGTGCGCGTCTTAAACATCCCTTGTTTCGCAGCCCAGCGCGCCGCTCCGCGTCTCCGCCCGTTGTACACAGCAATTTATTTTAATGACATCCCACCCTGGGAGATGGTGTTTGTTGCTTTGCCGACGAGGTGGGGTCTGCATATATATATATATTGATGTATACATTTACGGCACGGCTGGCGCTTACAGTGCAGCCACACCTGCAGCTACTGTTATGTTCAAAGACAACTAAAAATAAATGTCATTTTTTTCCTGTGAGTTAGACACAAAGGAAGGCGGAAAAAGTTGCGATTCACTCGACTCATCTCTGAGGAGACCACAACAAGGGAGGGATGGGATATGCAAACGAGGCCTTGATTTCCTCTGTAACCGCGCTAACCTCTGGCACTGGCTTTCTTCTAAGGTTGTCCGGAGCCGAGCTCTTTGTTAGAGTCAGGTATAAAATAGCCCGTCGCCCCGGCAACGCCCCTGTAACGTCTCCACTGGGCTATTTTTGGCGAACACACCCGACTAAGCACAAGAGCTGTGGTCCCTGCGGCAACGCGGTTGTTGCCGTCTCCGACGCTTCTGGTGGTTAAAGAAGCCTCTCCAAGGATATGGGCTCGAAGACTAAGATGAGGGCTGGATGACGTTTTCCAGAGGATAAAAATATTCATAAAGAAATAAGTTTAACGTCATCTTCCTTGATTAGGTAGGTGGCGGCACTGGAGGGGCCTTTCCTTGAATTCAATTATTCTGACTTAAGGATTTGTTCAACGATAGCATCTTGACTAAAACAGTGGCTCTTTAAAGTTGCACAGTACCAGTGGATGGTAACTTAGACTTAGAGAGGATGTTTTTCCCTTCATTAATTAAAGGGCCATTTGATGATGTGTTTATAGGGGGAAAATAGGCTGGTGTTTCACGGAATGATCAAAACTCGTGTTCTGCATCTTATTTTGGTTCCTGTTTGGAACTCCAGAGGAGAGCTGTTTGAGTGGTGTTGCGCCCTTCTGGTTCCCCTGGGGATCCGCTTCAGGCAGTGTATGGTTCCACCTGAGCACTTAAATTAATTACTGAATTAGCGCCGATTAAACCGCTAATTGAAAAGTGATGAGTCATGATTGTTTTATTTACTTTGTCCTGAGAGAGAGTTACTGTATGTTATTGCCACAGCTAGTCAACATCATATCCAGTCAAATAATATTTCTAAATCATTAAAAAGTGTATGTATGCTTGATTGAGCTGGCCTGGTTTAATGAACCAATCGAATAGTCTCAAAACGTCCAACCTCGTCCACCAGACAGGCAAAAAAAGTATTTGAAAGATTTTCAAATAGTATTTGGAGCCAAGTCTGATCATATCAGATAAAATGCCTAGTCCAAAAAATGAACATATCTTTATTAAAAAATATGAAAATAACTGTCAAAAAAGCACCAAATTGAACATAGTTCATGTTTTCCAACCATCTTTCTAATGCTGAGAGTTAGGTGAGGTGATTGATGTTTTTAACCGAGGCTCCAGGTACATGTGTTTAAATGGGAGTGCTAGAAAGTGTCTCTCCACTTCTCAGATCAATGTGTGTAATTACAGCCCTAGAAGAAGAAAAATATATACAAAATGCCTGAGCGACTTCAAAAACCCTCCGCCGCAATGCAGCGGAAATAAAAATACAAAAAAGTGTGCAATTAAACGTTACTTTTGAAAGTTATATTTAGAGGACATGAGAAGGAAATGCAAATTGTGTTTGTGAGTTATATAATTGCCTTGTTTTCGCTGTTTTTCCGCGACTCCCCTAGAGGATAAAATAAGGATCAAAATAAGATGGCCACTGCACTTGTGTCTGGTAGGAGTTTCCATGGAAATGTGAGTGACCACATAATAAGGTCTTGTCGTCTGTCCTCGGTTGCAACACTCACTACAAAGTTCCAAACTGCCTCTGGAAGCAACGTCAGCACAAGAACTGCTTGTCAGGAGCTCCATGAAATGGGTTTCCATGGCCGAGCAACTGTACACAAGCCTAAGATTATCATACGCAATGTCAAGCGTCGGCTGGAGAGGTGTAAAGCTCACCGCCATTGGACTCTGGAGCAGTGGAAACGCGTTCTCTTGGAGTGATGAATCGCATTTCACAATCTGGCAGTCCAACGGACGAATCTGGGTTTGGCGGATGCCAAGAGAACACTACCTGCCCAAATGAATAGTGCCAACTGTAAAGTTTGGTGGAAGAGGAATAATGGTCTGGGGCTGTTTTTCATGGTTCGGGCTAGGCACCTTAGTTTCAGTGAAGGGACATCTTAATGCTACAGCATACAATGACATTTTAGATGATTCTGTGCTTCCAACTTTGTGGCAACAGTTTGGGGAAGGCCCTTTCCTGTTTCAGCAGAACAATGCCCCCATGTACAAAGCGAGGTCTATACAGAAATAGTTTGTCGAGATCGATGTGGAAGAACTTAACTGACCATAACAGAGCTCTGACCTCAACCCAATCGAACACCTTTGGGATGAATTGGAACGCCGACTGCAAGCCAGGCCTAATCACCCAACATCTGTGCCTGACCTCACTAATACTCTAGTGGCTAAATGGAAGCAAGTCCCCCACAGCAATGTTCCAACATCTAGTGGAAAGCCTTCCCAGAAGAGAGGAGGCTGTTATAGCAGCAAAGGGTCGACCAACTCCAAATGAATGCCCATGACTTTGGAACGAGATGCTCAACGAGCAGGTGTCTACATACTTTTGGTAATGTAGTTTGGTTACAAAACCTTCTCTGTCATTGGTCACCAATAGATTTCCCAGCAGACGTAGTCGTGGAGATGGATGAATCTAAATCCCAGACGCGGGTGAGTAGTTCAAAAAGTAGAAAACTTGTCTTGAAAAATGCCTTGCTGCCGAATGTTTACAAAGTCCCCGTTGAATCTTCACATCTATGTGTTTCTATAGTGTCTGGTCTCAGAGGGTTAAAGGTATCCCACTGACCTGAAATGTATATCACTCACCCAGACCTCTGCGCTGACCTTTTTTACAAGGAGCACGTGCGCGCCTAAGTTGGAAAATGTAGGCGCACACAAAGAAATTTAGGAGCACAATGAAAAATATTTGAGATAATAAAGATAGAATCCTTCATTTTTCTAGGCATTCCAGGTCGCACAGCTACATATTTCGGCGCATAGGACCTGAACTGTATACCAATGTATAACACCACTGACCTCTTTTACAGTACATTTCAGCTCACAAACCTGAAGAAAACAACTATTCTTAGATACAGTACATGCAACACTTTAAAGGGGAAATCTGGGATTGGTCAAACGTCGTTTCACTTTTAAATGAATTAACTGATTCTTAAAGAATATAACTTATCAATAAACATAGAAATGCATCAATGAATTTGAGAGGGTTTACATTTCTCCAGCCCTATCCCTCATCTGATTACCAGAAAAAGTGATGGGGTAACCGCTTTGTTGTGGTTTGAATTCCAGATTGCCCTTTTAAAGTAGGTACCAGCAGCCCGAACATCTAGCAGTACTGCAATATGCTGTAAAAGCTACGGTGATGATCTTCCAAGAAGGAATAACTAGCACGGCAGGGCTATGATTATCACTCACAAGCTGGGCTGCTTTGGTTCTGACTCAAATCTGTTTTTCCTCAGGCATTAAGTGGAGAAGATCTGACACCCTAGTCTGTGTGATTGACAGCGAAACTGACAGAACCGTCTTGCTTCGTTTACGTCATTGACGGTCCCTCATTCTACAGTACTGACAGAGAGAGGGGGGCGAGGGAGGAGAGAGAGGCCGTGTCCGAATAACCATACTAAATAGTAGGACTTTGGGGTATGCAAAAATGTTAATGTTTTATAGTATGTGAAACTTTAAAAATGAAGTATGCTTTAAATGCCAGGATGTCATACTCTTTTCGGCTTATCATCAAGTAGAATTCACTGCACACTATTTAGGAAGAGTAATCGTCTTTTCACACTTACATGTTTTTTCTGATAAAATCAGAATAGGGGACGCACTTCACAAAAATGAACAAGTGCCATTGCCTTGATTTGATTTGTTGATACGTGCCGCTTACTGCATTCGTTCTCACTAAACAGAACATTCTAAATAGTATGTAGTACGATTAGTACACAGTAGTAGGCAGTTTTAATAAGTAGTAGGTAAGACAGATTTCGGACACGGCCGTGTTGGGGAGGGGGGGGGGGGGGGGTGAGAGAGAGAAAGAGGCAGATAAATGAACAAAAGATGAATAAACAGATTTCAGTGGGAAACAACCGATCAGGCGGATGTTGATAACGTCCGCTGACAGATCGTCAGTCCTACGACAGATGGTGTTATTCCTTCTCATGTAACGTGGGCGCTTTGATTAGATGTTTGTTTCGCCGCTAACTTGGCATCGTCCTGCCGTCCCGATGCAACACCAACCAGAACAGGTACAAGAGAAAACATCAACAACAACAGTGAAATGATAATAATGAGTTGTGGAGACTGGAAGTCCCTTATGTTGGAGCTGGTGAAAAGTGTTTGGACTTGACAGAAAACTGAGCTGAAAACTTTGGAGAGGAGTTGGGGTATATCTACACAGTGCACGGAGAGGAGTTGGGGTATATCTACACAGTGCATGGAGAGGAGTTGGGGTATATCTACACAGTGCATGGAGAGGAGTTGGGGTATATCTACACAGTGCATGGAGAGGAGTTGGGGTATATCTACACAGTGCATGGAGAGGAGTTGGGGTATAACCACACAGTGCATGGTGAGGAGTTGGGGTATATCTACACAGTGCATGGAGAGAAGTTGGGGTATATCTACACAGTGCATGTGTAACGGATGTGAAATGGCTAGCTAGTTAGCGGGTACGCGCTAGTAGCGTTTCAATCAGTTACGTCACTTACTCTGAAACCTAGAAGTAGTGTTGCCCCTTGCTCTGCAAGGGCCGTGGCCTTTGTGGAGCGATGGGTAACGATGCTTCGTGGGCGACCGTTGTTGATGTGTGCAGAGGGTCCCTGGTTCGCGCCCGTGTCGGGGCGAGGGGACAGACGTAAAGTTATACTGTTACATTGGTGCCGTGACCCGGATCACTGGTTGCTGCGGAAAAGGAGGAGGTTGAAAGGGGGGTGAGTGTAACGGATGTGAAATGGCTAGCTAGTTAGCGGGTACGCGCTACTAGCGTTTCAATCAGTTACGTCACTTGCTCTGAAACCTAGAAGTAGTGTTGCACCTTGCTCTGCAAGGGCCGTGGCCTTTGTGGAGCGATGGGTAACGATGCTTCGTGGGCGACCGTTGTTGATGTGTGCAGAGGGTCCCTGGTTCGCGCCCGTGTCGGGGCGAGGGGACAGACGTAAAGTTATACTGTTACACATGGAGAGGAGTTGGGGTATATCTACAGTTTTCAGACCCCTTGACTTTTTCCACATTTTGCCACTTTACAGCCTTATTCAAAAATAGATTAAATACAGTTTTTCGTCATCAATCTACACACAATACCCCATAATGACAAAGCGAGAACAGGCTTTTACAAATGTTTGCAAATTTATTACAAATTTAAAACAGAAATACCTTATTTACATAAGTATTCAGACCATTTGCTATGAGACTCGAAATTGAGCTCCGGTGCATCTTGTTTCCATTGATCATCCTTAAGATGTTTCTACAAGTTGATTGGAGTCCACCTGTGGAAAATTAAAGTGATTGGACATGATTTGGAAAAGCACACACCTGTCTATATAAGATCCCACAGTTGACAGTCCATGTAAGAGCAAAAACCAAGCCATGAGGTCGAAGGAGTTGTCCGAAGAGCTCCGAGACAGGATTGTGTCGAGGCACAGATCTGGGGAAGGGTACCAAAACATTTCTGCGGCATTGAAGGTCCCCAAGAACACAGTTGTCTCCATCATTCTTAAAAATGGAAGAGATTTGGAAGCACCAAGACTCTGCCTAGAGCTGGCCGCCCGGCCAAACTGAGCAATCATAGACCTTGGTGCTGCCTTTGATACCATCGATCACCACATTCTTTTGGAGAGATTGGAAACCCAAATTGGTCTACACGGACAAGTTCTGGCCTGGTTTAGATCTTATCTGTCGGAAAGATATCAGTTTGTCTCTGTGAATGGTTTGTCCTCTGACAAATCAACTGTACATTTCGGTGTTCCTCAAGGTTCCGTTTTAGGACCACTACTGTTTTCACTATATATTTTACCTCTTGGGGATGTCCTTCAAAAACATAATGTTAACTTTCACTGCTATGCAGATGACACACAGCTGTACATTTCAATGAAACATGGTGAAGTCCCAAAATTGCCCTTGCTAGAAGCCTGTGTTTCAGACATAAGGAAGTGAATGGCTGCAAACGTTCTACATTTAAACTCGGACAAAACAGAGATGCTTGTTCTAGGTCCCAAGAAACAAAGAGATCTTCTGTTGAATCTGATAATTAATCTTGATAGTTGTAAAGTCGTCTCAAATAAAACTGTGAAGGACCTCGGCGTTACTCTGGACCCTGATCTCTCTTTTGACGAACATATCAAGACTGTTTCAAGGACAGCTTTTTTCCATCTACGTAAACATTGCAAAAATCAGAAACTTTCTGTCCAAAAATGATGCAGAAAAATTAATCCATGCTTTTGTTACTTCTAGATTAGACTACCAAGAAGTAGGCTTCCTGTTAAGGCAAGGGCTGATTTTAAGGTTTTACTGCTAACCTACAAAGCATTACATGGGCTTGCTCCTACCTATCTTTCCCGATTTGGTCCTGCCGTACATACCTACACGTACGCTACGGTCACAAGACGCAGGCCTCCTAATTGTCCCTAGAATTTCTAAGCAAACAGCTGGAGGCAGGGCTTTCTCCTATAGAGCTCCATTTTTATGGAATGGTCTGCCTACCCATGTGAGAGACGCAGACTCGGTCTCAACTTTTAAGTCTTTACTGAAGACTCATCTCTTCAGTGGGTCATATGATTGAGTGTAGTCTGGCCCAGGAGTGTGAAGGTGAACGGAAAGGCTCTGGAGCAACGAACCTCCCTTACTGTCTCTGCCTGGCCGGTTCCCCTCTCTCCACTGGGATTCTCTGCCTCTAACCCTATTACAGGGGCTGAGTCACTGGCTTACTGGTGCTCTTTCATGCCGTCCCTAGGAGGGGTGCGTCACTTGAGTGGGTTGAGTCACTGACGTGATCTTCCTGTCTGGGTTGGCGCCCCCCCGTGGGTTGTGTCGTGGCGGAGATCTTTGTGGGCTATACTTGGCCTTGTCTCAGGATGGTAAGTTGGTGGTTGAAGATATCCCTCTAGTGGTGTGGGGGCTGTGCTTTGGCAAAGTGGGTGGGGTTATATCCTTCCTGTTTGGCTCTGTCCGGGGGTATCATCGGATGGGGCCACAGTGTCTCCTGACCCCTCCTGTCTCAGCCTCCAGTATTTATGCTGCAGTAGTTTATGTGTCGGGGGGCTAGGGTCAGTTTGTTATACCTGGAGTACTTCTCCTGTCTTATCCGGTGTCCTGTGTGAATTTAAGTATGCTCTCTCTAATTCTCTCTTTCTCTCTATCTTTCTCTCTCTCGGAGGACCTGAGCCCTAGCACCATGCCTCAGGACTACCTGGCCTGATGACTCTTTGCTGTCCCCAGTCCATCTGGCCGTGCTGCTGCTCCAGTTTCAACTGTTCTGCCTGCGGCTATGGAACCCTGACCTGTTCACCGGACGTGCTACATGTCCCAGACTTAATGTTTTCAACTCTCTAGAGACAGCAGGAGTGGTAGAGATACTCTTAATGATCGGCTATGAAAAGCCAACTGACATTTACTCCTGAGGTGCTGACTTGCTGCACCCTCGACAACTACTGTGATTATTATTATTTGACCATGCTGGTCATTTATGAACATTTGAACATCTTGGCCATGTTCTGTTATAATCTTCACCCGGCACAGCCAGAAGAGGATTGGCCACCTCTCATAACCTGGTTCCTCTCTAGGTTTCTTTCTAGGTTTTCTTCCTAGCAACCGTGCTTCTACACCTGCATTGCTTGCTGTTTGGGGTTTGAGGCTGGGTTTCTGTACAGCACTTTGAGATATCAGCTGATGTAAGAAGGGCTATAGAAATACATTTGATTTGATTTGATCAGGGGACAAGGGCCTTGGTCAGGGAGGTGACCAAGAACCCGATGGTCACTCTGACAAAGCTCCAGAGTTCTCCTGTGGAGATGGGAGAACCTTCCAGAAGGACAACCATCTCTGCAGCACTCCACCAATTAGGCCTTTATGGTAGTGGCCAGAGTGGCCACTAGTGGCCAGACGAAAGCCACTCCTCAGTAAAAGGCATATGACAGCCCACTTGGAGTTTGCCAAAAGGCATCTAAAGGACTCTCAGACCATGAGAAACAAGATTCTCTGGTCTGATGAAACCAAGATTGCACTCTTTGGGCTGAATGCCAAGCGTCACGTCTGGAGGAAACCTGGCACCATCCCTACGGTGAAGCATGGTGGTGGCAGCTTCATGCTGTGGAGATGTTTTTCAGCGGCAGGGACTGGGAGACTAGTCATGATCGAGGGAAAGATGAAAGGAGCAAAGTACAGATAGATCCTTGATGAAAACCTGCTCCAGAGCACTCAGGACCTTAGCCTGGGGCGAAGGTTCACCTTCCAACAGGACAACAACCCTAAGCACACAGACAAGACAACGCAGGAGTGGCTTTGGGACAAGTCTATGAATGTCCTTGAGTGGCCCAGCCAGAGCCCGAACACGATCAAACATCTCTGGAGAGACTTGAAAATAGCTGTGCAGTGACGCTCCCCATCCAACCTGACAGAGCTTGAGAGGATCTGCAGAGAAGAATGGGAGAAGCTCCCCAAATACAGATGTGCCAAGCTTGTAGCATCATACCCAAGAAGACTCAAGTCTGTAATCACTGCCAAAGGTGTTTCAACAAAGTACTAACTAAAGGGTCTGAATACTTACGGAAATGTGATATTTCATAACATTTTGGGTGTAAAAATGTCAAAAAATGTGTTTTTGCTTTTTCATTATGGGGTATTGTGTGTAGATTGATAAGGGGAATAATGATTTAATCAATTTTAGAAAAAGGCTGTAACGTAACAAAATGTGGAAAAAGTCAATGGGTCTGAATACTTTCCGAATGCACTGTATGTACCGATCTACCTCAATTACCGCGTACCCCTGCACATTGACTCGGTACTGGTACCCTGTATCACAGTAGGTTGGACCTTCATTGGGGAGGACAGGCTCATGGTAATGGCTGGAGGGGAATGGTATTTAATACATGGTTTCCATGTGTTTGATGCCATTCCATTTGTTCTGTTACGGCCATTACTATGATCCGTCCTCCCATCAGCAGCCTCCTTTGCCGTGAATATAGCCAAGCTATCATTACTCGTGTAATTATTGCTCTTGTTATTATTTGTTGTTTTTCTCTCTGTATTGTTGGGTAAGTCAGCATTTCACTGTTAGTCCACACCTGTTGCTTAAGAAGCATGAGACAAATAACATGTGATTTGATGTGGTACTGTGGTAATATGGACTGTATCACTAACACCTCTATAACTACTAGTGATGCTGTGTCAGTGGAGGCTGCTGAGGGAGGACGGCTCATAGTAATGGCTGGAACGGAGTCAATGGAATGGCATCTAACACGTGGTTTTCACATTATTATGAGCCGACCTCCCCTCAGCAGCCCCCAGTGCTGCAGCTCTACTGTCTAGAACAGTCAATGAGAAACACACACCTTCTACATCACTCCCCCATCATGACGTTTACTTACGTTCATTCATTGATCATCGGCTGCAGCTGATTCTCACACACACACACACACACACACACACACACACACACACACACACACACACACACACACACACACACACACACACACACACACACACACACACACACACACACACACACACACCTAACTAACCTTCTCTCTTTCCTCTTCTCCTCAGCATGTCTCTCTCTCTCTTTCCTCTTCTCCTCAGCATGTCTCTCTCTCTCTTTCCTCTTCTCCCCAGCATGTCTCTCTCTCCCTTTCCTCAGCATGTCTCTCTCTCTCTTTCCTCTTCTCCTCAGCATGTCTCTCTCTCTCTTTCCTCTCCTCAGCATGTCTCTCTCTTTCCTCTTCTCCTCAGCATGTCTCTCTCTCTCTCTCTTTCCTCTTCTCCTCAGCATGTCTCTCTCTCTATTTCCTCTTCTCCTCAGCATGTCTCTCTCTCTATTTCCTCTTCTCCTCAGCATGTCTCTCTCTCCTCTTTCCTCTTCTCCTCAGCATGTCTCTCTCTCTCTTTCCTCTTCTCCTCAGCATGTCTCTCTCTCCTCTTTCCTCTTCTCCTCAGCATGTCTCTCTCTCTCTCTTTCTTTCCTCTTCTCCTCAGCATGTCTCTCTCTCTTTCCTCTTCTCCTCAGCATGTCTCTCTCTCTCTTTCCTCCTCAGCATGTCTCTCTCTCTTTCCTCAGCATGTCTCTCTCTCTCTCTCTCTCTCCTCTTCTCCTCAGCATGTCTCTCTCTCTCTCTCTCTCCTTCCTCTTCTCCTCAGCATGTCTCTCTCTCTCTTTCCTCTTCTCCTCAGCATGTCTCTCTTTCCTCTTCTCCTCAGCATGTCTCTCTCTCTCTTTCCTCTTCTCCTCAGCATGTCTCTCTTTCCTCTTCTCCTCAGCATGTCTCTCTCTCTCTTTCCTCAGCATGTCTCTCTCTCTCTCTCTTTCCTCTTCTCCTCAGCATGTCTCTCTCTCTCTTTCCTCAGCATGTCTCTCTCTCTCTTTCCTCTTCTCCTCAGCATGTCTCTCTCTCTTTCCTCAGCATGTCTCTCTCTCTCTTTCCTCAGCATGTCTCTTTCTCTTTCCTCTTCTCCCCAGCATGTCTCTCTCTCTCTCCTTCCTCTTCTCCCCAGCATGTCTCTCTCTCTCTTTCCTCTTCTCCTCAGCATGTCTCTCTCTCTCTTTCCTCTTCTCCTCAGCATGTCTCTCTCTCTCTTTCCTCAGCATGTCTCTTTCTCTTTCCTCTTCTCCCCAGCATCTCTCTCTCTCCTTCCTCTTCTCCCCAGCATGTCTCTCTCTCTCTTTCCTCTTCTCCTCAGCATGTCTCTCTCTCTCTTTCCTCTTCTCCTCAGCATGTCTCTCTCTCTCTTTCCTCAGCATGTCTCTCTCTCCTCTTTTCCTCAGCATGTCTCTCTCCTCTTCTCCTCAGCATGTCTCTCTCTCTCCTCTTCTCCTCAGCATGTCTCTCTCTTTCCTCTTCTCCTCAGCATGTCTCTCTCTCTCTTTCCTCTTCTCCTCAGCATGTCTCTCTCTCTTTCCTCAGCATGTCTCTCTCTCCTCTTTTCCTCAGCATGTCTCTCTCTCTCCTCTTCTCCTCAGCATGTCTCTCTCTCTCCTCTTTTCCTCAGCATGTCTCTCTCTCTCTTTCCTCCTCAGTATGTCTCTCTCTCTCCTCTTCTCCTCAGCATGTCTCTCACTCCTCTTTTCCTCAGCATGTCTCTCTCTCTCCTCTTCTCCTCAGCATGTCTCTCTCTCTCCTCTTCTCCTCAGCATGTCTCTCTCTCTCTTTCCTCTTCTCCTCAGCATGTTTCTCTCTCCTCTTCTCCTCAGCATGTCTCTCTCTCTTTCCTCTTCTCCTCAGCATGTCTCTCTCTCTTTCCTCTTCTCCTCAGCATGTCTCTCTCTCTCTTTCCTCTTCTCCTCAGCATGTCTCTCTCTCTCTTTCCTCTTCTCCTCAGCATGTCTCTCTCTCTCTTTCCTCTTCTCCTCAGCATGTCTCTCTCTCTCTTTCCTCTTCTCCTCAGCATGTCTCTCTCTCTCTTTCCTCTTCTCCTCAGCATGTCTCTCTCTCTCTTTCCTCTTCTCCTCAGCATGTCTCTCTCTCTCTTTCCTCCTCAGCATGTCTCTCTCTCTTTCCTCAGCATGTCTCTCTCTCCTCTTTTCCTCAGCATGTCTCTCTCCTCTTCTCCTCAGCATGTCTCTCTCTCTCCTCTTCTCCTCAGCATGTCTCTCTTTCCTCTTCTCCTCAGCATGTCTCTCTCTCTCTTTCCTCTTCTCCTCAGCGTCTCTCTCTCTCTTTCCTCAGCATGTCTCTCTCTCTCTTTCCTCAGCTTGTCTCTCTCTCTCTTTCCTCAGCTTGTCTCTCTCTCTTTCCTCGTCTCCTCAGCTTGTCTCTCTCTCTCTCTCTTTCCTCTTCTCCTCAGCATGTCTCTCTCTCTCTTTCCTCTTCTCCTCAGCATGTCTCTCTCTCTCTTTCCTCTTCTCCTCAGCATGTCTCTCTCTCTTTCCTCTTCTCCTCAGCATGTCTCTCTCTCTTTCCTCTCCTGTCCTCTCTCTCTCTCTGTCATTTGGTCAGACACTATCAAATAAAACACATTCAGACCTCAAGAGCTAAACTCCTTCAGAGCAGGTGTGTGTGATATAACTGTACTAATCACATAGGTAGGAGTGTCTCTTTTCTTAGTTTGTCACATAATCATTTATTAAGTAGATTGAGTACAGCAGTTGAAATGTCCCCCCCGCCCCATGCACCCTGTCCCGGTGTCTGCAGCCTCTCAGCTAGCAGCAAGTAGCCTCTTCACTCTGAAGACGGCGCCTCAGACTCACTTTATAAGGAAGCTGAAAAAGAGAGAGAGAGAGACAGAGCGTGTGATTAGAGCGCTCGCCAGTTAATGTGTGACAAAGTCAACTGCGTTCTGACTGTATTAAGTGTCGTTCAGTAGATTTCATTGTGATCTGACTGTATTAAGTGTCGTTCAGTAGATTTCATTGTGATCTGACTGTATTAAGTGTCGTTCACTAGATTTCATTGTGATCTGACTGTATTAAGTGCCGTTCACTAGATTTCATTGTGATCTGACTGTATTAAGTGTCGTTCACTAGATTTCATTGTGATCTGACTGTATTAAGTGTCGTTCAGTAGATTTCATTGTGATCTGACTGTATTAAGTGTCGTTCAGTAGATTTCATTGGGATCTGACTGTATTAAGTGTCGTTCAGTAGATTTCATTGTGATCTGACTGTATTACGTGTCGTTCAGTAGATTTCATTGTGATCTGACTGTATTAAGTGTCGTTCACTAGATTTCATTGTGATCTGACTGTATTAAGTGTCGTTCACTAGATTTCATTGTGATCTGACTGTATTAAGTGTCGTTCACTAGATTTCATTGTGATCTGACTGTATTAAGTGTCGTTCAGTAGATTTCATTGTGATCTGACTGTATTAAGTGTCGTTCAGTAGATTTCATTGTGATCTGACTGTATTAAGTGTCGTTCAGTAGATTTCATTGTGATCTGACTGTATTAAGTGTCGTTCAGTAGATTTCATTGTGATCTGACTGTATTAAGTGTCGTTCAGTAGATTTCATTGTGATCTGACTGTATTAAGTGTCGTTCAGTAGATTTCATTGTGATCTGACTGTATTAAGTGTCGTTCAGTAGATTTCATTGTGATCTGACTGTATTAAGTGTCGTTCAGTAGATTTCATTGTGATCTGACTGTATTAAGTGTCGTTCAGTAGATTTCATTGTGATCTGACTGTATTAAGTGTCGTTCAGTAGATTTCATTGTGATCTGACTGTATTAAATGCTGTTCAGAAGATTTCATTGTGATCTGACTGTATTAAGTGTCGTTCAGTAGATTTCATTGTGATCTGACTGTATTAAGTGTCGTTCAGTAGATTTCATTGTGATCTGACTGTATTAAGTGTCGTTCAGTAGATTTCATTGTGATCTGACTGTATTAAGTGTCGTTCAGTAGATTTCATTGTGATCTGACTGTATTAAATGCTGTTCAGAAGATTTCATTGTGATCTGACTGTATTAAGTGTCGTTCAGTAGATTTCATTGTGATCTGACTGTATTAAATGCTGTTCAGAAGATTTCATTGTGATCTGACTGTATTAAGTGTCGTTCAGTAGATTTCATTGTGATCTGACTGTATTAAGTGTCGTTCAGTAGATTTCATTGTGATCTGACTGTATTAAGTGTCGTTCAGTAGATTTCATTGTGATCTGACTGTATTAAATGCTGTTCAGAAGATTTCATTGTGATCTGACTGTATTAAGTGTCGTTCAGTAGATTTCATTGTGATCTGACTGTATTAAGTGTCGTTCAGTAGATTTCATTGTGATCTGACTGTATTAAGTGTCGTTCAGTAGATTTCATTGTGATCTGACTGTATTAAGTGTCGTTCAGTAGATTTCATTGTGATCTGACTGTATTAAATGCTGTTCAGAAGATTTCATTGTGATCTGACTGTATTAAGTGTCGTTCAGTAGATTTCATTGTGATCTGACTGTATTAAATGCTGTTCAGAAGATTTCATTGTGATCTGACTGTATTAAGTGTCGTTCAGTAGATTTCATTGTGATCTGACTGTATTAAATGCTGTTCAGTAGATTTCATTGTGATCTGACTGTATTAAGTGTCGTTCAGTAGATTTCATTGTGATCTGACTGTATTAAATGCTGTTCAGAAGATTTCATTGTGATCTGACTGTATTAAGTGTCGTTCAGTAGATTTCATTGTGATCTGACTGTATTAAATGCTGTTCAGAAGATTTCATTGTGATCTGACTGTATTAAGTGTCGTTCAGTAGATTTCATTGTGATCTGACTGTATTAAATGTTGTGCAGAAGATCTCTCGGACTGTGTGCTGCTAACTGTTGTTTTGATGATTAAGGGTGTTACTTGAAGGCATCTATATTCTGATAGCTGGAGAATCTGGACGTGTCCTAAATGGTACCCTACCACATCTCTATGGGTCCTGGACAAAAGTAATGTTCATAAAAGAAAAAAAGGGTGCTATTTGGGGCGAAGCCGTTGATTCGACCTGAGGCTGATCCATCACTGAGCTTCTTTTTTGGGATAAAGCATCTGACGACTCATCTGACGAAGTTCAAAAGTGGGTAAAGTTGACTTCCAAGGGCAGTTTGAGTTCGCTCGGTTAGAAAAAAATGCAACACGATGTTCTGGATGAAAAGTGTCTGTGTGTGTTCCATGTTAGAGGGTGGATGGTGTGAACTTAGACACCCCTGATTCAATGTAGAAGCCCTGGAGACCTGGAGTGAAGTACTCTATTCATTCACTATGTAGGGCCAGGAGTTTATCCAGACCACCTCAACTGAAAAACTCTGGGCACAGACGTTTTCCTGGTTAACTTCTTTGGGACAGGGGGGCAGTATTGAGTAGCTTGGATAAAAGGGTGCCCAGAGTAAACTGCCTGCTACTCAGTCCTAAAATCTAGAATATGCATATAATTAGTAGATTTGGATAGAAAATACCCTGAAGTTTCTAAAACTGTTTGAATGATGTCTGTGAGTATAACATAACTCATATGGCAGGCAAAAACCTGAGAAAAAAATCCAACCAGGAAGTGGGAAATCTGAGGTTTGTAGGTTTTCAACTCTTTGCCTATCCAAGATACAGTGGAAATGGGGTCATATTGCACTTCCTAAGGCTTCCACTAGATGTCAACAGTCTTTAGAACCTTGTTTGATGCTTCTACTGTGAAGGAGGGGGGAATGAGAGGGGAATGAGTCAGTGGTCTGGCAGAGTGCCACGAGCTGGTCATGCACATTCACGTGAGAGGTAGCTTGCGTTCCATTGCATTTCTACAGACAAAGGAATTCTCCGGTTGGAACATTACTGAAGATTTATGTTAAAAACATCCTAAAGATTGATTCTATACTTAGTTTGACATGTTTCTACGAACTGTAATATGACTTTTCGTCTGAACATTCGCCTGGACCTGCCACCGCGTCGTCAGTTTGGATTGTGTACTAAACGCGCAAACAAAAAGGAGGTATTTGGACATAAATGATGAACTTTATGGAACAAATCAAACATTTATTGTGGAACTGGGATTCCTGGGAGTGCATTCTGATGAAGATCATCAAAGTGAATATTTATAATGCTATTTCTGACTTTGTTGACTCCACAACATGGCGGATATCTGTTTGGCTTGTTTGGTCTCTGAGCGCTGTACTCAGATTATTGCAGGGTGTGCTTTTTCGGTAAAGCTTTTTTGAAATCTGACAGCGGTTGCATTAAGGAGAAGTTTATCTAAAGTTCCATGCATAACACTTGTATTTTCATCAACATTTATGATGAGTATTTCTGTAAATTGATGTGTCTCTCTGCAAAATCCCCGGATGTTTTGGAAGCAAAACATTACTGAACGTAACGCGCCAATGTAAACTGATATTTTTGGATATAAATATGAACTTTATCTAACAAAACATACATGTATTGTGTAACATGACGTCCTATGAGTGTCATCTGATGAAGATCATCAAAGGTTAGTGATTCATTTCATTTATATTTCTGCTTTTTGTGACTCCTCTCTTTGGCTGGAAAAATGGCTGTGCTTTTCTGTGACTATGTACTGACCTAACATAATCGTTTGGTGTGCTTTCGTCGTAAAGCCTTTTTGAAATCTGACACGTTGGCTGGATTCACAACAAGTGTATCTTTAATTTGGTGTATTGCATGTGTGATTTCATGAAAGTTAAATTTTTATAGTAATTTATTTGAATTTGGCACTCTGCATTTTCACTGGATGTTGGCCATGCGCTACGCTAGCGTCCCACATATCCCCGAGAGGTTAAGTCACGTGTCCAGGAAAACTCCTGGCCCTAATTGTGTGAATGCCATTGGTAACATGGTGAAGTCCAGGTATGTGTGTTACCTGTAGGGGTAGCCGTGGTACTTGGACCTGAAGATGGACAGCAGGAAGCTGAAGAAGAACACCACCAGGCCCAGTCCCACCAGGCAGATAACTGAAACACACAACACAACATTACACACACACACACACACAGTCCCACCAGGCAGATAACTGAAACACACAACACAACATTACACACACACACACACAGTCCCACCAGGCAGATAACTGAAACACACAACACAACATTACACACACACACACACAGTCCCACCAGGCAGATAACTGAAACACACAACACAACATTACACACACACACACACACACAGTCCCACCAGGCAGATAACTGAAACACACAACACGACATTACACACACACACACACAGTCCAACCAGGCAGATAACTGAAACACACAACACGACATTACACACACACACACACAGTCCCACCAGGCAGATAACTGAAACACACAACACGACATTACACACAGACACACATACACAGTCCCACCAGGCAGATAACTGAAACACACAACACAACATTACACACACACACACATTCCCACCAGGCAGATAACTGAAACACACAACACAACATTACACACACACACACAGTCCCACCAGGCAGATAACTGAAACACACAACACGACATTACACACACACCCACACAGTCCCACCAGGCAGATAACTGAAACACACAACACGACATTACACACACACACACACACACACACACACACACACACACACACACACACACACACACACACACACACACACACACACACACACACACACACACACACACACACACACACACACACACACACACAGTCCCACCAGGCAGATAACTGAAACACACAACACAACATTACACACACACACACAGTCCCACCAGGCAGATAACTGAAACACACAACACAATATTACACACACACACACAGTCCCACCAGGCAGATAACTGAAACACACAACACAATATTACACACACACACACACACACACACATACACATACACACACACACACACACACACACACACACACACACACACAGTCCCACCAGGCAGATAACTGTAACACACAACACAACATTACACACACACACACACACACAGTCCCACCAGGCAGATAACTGAAACACACAACACAACATTACACACACACACACAGTCCCACCAGGCAGATAACTGAAACACACAACACAATATTACACACACACACACACACACACACAGTCCCACCAGGCAGATAACTGAAACACACAACATTACACACACACACACAGTCCCACCAGGCAGATAACTGTAACACACAACACAACATTACACACACACAGTCCCACCAGGTAGATAACTGAAACACACAGCACAACATTACACACACACACAGTCCCACCAGGCAGATAACTGAAACACACAACATTACACACACACACACACAGTCCCACCAGGCAGATAACTGAAACACACAACACAACATTACACACACACCCACACAGTCCCACCAGGCAGATAACTGAAACACACAGCACAACATTACACACACACACACACACACACACACACACACACACACACACACACACACACACACACACACACACACACACACACACACACACACACACACACACACACACACACACACCAGGCAGATAACTGAAACACACAACACAACATTACACACACACACAGTCCCACCAGGCAGATAACTGAAACACAAAGCACAACATTACACACACACACACACACACACACACTCCCACACACACAACCACTACCACACACACAACCAAACACACTACCACTCACGCACATACCACCCCTCACAAGCACACACACACGTGTTCGCCCCTTTAGTATGCTAACGAGGCAATTTATAGTTATTTTGGGACGGTTAAAAACACCTCAATGACAAAAGATGACGGGACGGTTAAAAACACCTCAATGACAAAAGATGAGAATGATTCGCTCTCTCTCCCCTGCCTCTCTCCCCCTCCCTCTCTCTCTCTCTCCCCCTCCCTCTCTCTCTCTCTCCCCCTCCCTCTCTCTCTCTCCCTCTCTAGGTTGGCCATATTCCCCACTGCAGTGTGTTGTCTGGTAGTATAATTAGCTAGAAGACAGTGGTAACTGTAAAGGGTGTGTGGAGGGCCTATTGGATGGATTTGATGTCACCACTGAGATCCTTCAACAGTCCTCTACTGAGCTATGGGCTGAAGCCAGGGCTGAGGGGAACTAATGTCCTTGTCAAATTGGCATGTAAGCAGTGTAATGTAAGCTCTTCGTAATCATCACTAAGGCTTATATTCTGACGTTTACCAGCCTGTGGTTTTTATAATCATATCATATATATTTTTTTTTAAATAATGGGTTTCTATGAAAATGAGTCACTACGACATCGTCCCAAATGGTTCCCTATTTGGGGCGCTCTACGTTTGACCAAGGCCCAAAGGGAGGGAACAGGGAGCCATTTGGGACTCATGCTGTGTGAGTCTAATGCAACGTGAATGATGGGTGTTTCTGCTGATTTAGCGGCCCGGCGGTTCTAGCTGAGAGATGAACTTAAAAAGGGGGTTGTTTTCTCCATGTGCTGTCGGTCGACACGTTGCAGACGGATGAAGGACTGTTACTGGACACGTTGCAGGCGGATGAAGGACTGTTACTGGACACGTTGCAGACGGATGAAGGACTGTTACTGGACACGTTGCAGACGGATGAAGGACTGTTACTGGACACGTTGCAGACGGATGAAGGACTGTTACTGGACACGTTGCAGACGGATGAAGGACTGTTACTGGACACGTTGCAGACGGATGAAGGACTGTTACTGGACACGTTGCAGACGGATGAAGGACTGTTACTGGACACGTTGCAGACGGATGAAGGACTGTTACTGGACACGTTGCAGACGGATGAAGGACTGTTACTGGACACGTTGCAGACGGATGAAGGTCTGTTACTGGACACGTTGCAGACGGATGAAGGACTGTTACTGGACACGTTGCAGACGGATGAAGGACTGTTACTGGACACGTTGCAGACGGATGAAGGACTGTTACTGGACACGTTGCAGACGGATGAAGGACTGTTACTGGACACGTTGCAGACGGATGAAGGACTGTTACTGGACACGTTGCAGACGGATGAAGGACTGTTACTGGACACGTTGCAGACGGATGAAGGACTGTTACTGGACACGTTGCAGACGGATGAAGGACTGTTACTGGACACGTTGCAGACGGATGAAGGACTGTTACTGGACACGTTGCAGACGGATGAAGGACTGTTACTGGACACGTTGCAGACGGATGAAGGACTGTTACTGGACACGTTGCAGACGGATGAAGGACTGTTACTGGACACGATGCAGACGGATGAAGGACTGTTACTGGACACGTTGCAGACGGATGAAGGTCTGTTACTGGACACGTTGCAGACGGATGAAGGTCTGTTACTGGACACGTTGCAGACGGATGAAGGACTGTTACTGGACACGTTGCAGACGGATGAAGGACTGTTACTGGACACGTTGCAGACGGATGAAGGACTGTTACTGGACACGTTGCAGACGGATGAAGGACTGTTACTGGACACGTTGCAGACGGATGAAGGACTGTTACTGGACACGTTGCAGACGGATGAAGGACTGTTACTGGACACGTTGCAGACGGATGAAGGACTGTTACTGGACACGTTGCAGACGGATGAAGGACTGTTACTGGACACGTTGCAGACGGATGAAGGACTGTTACTGGACACGTTGCAGACGGATGAAGGACTGTTACTGGACACGTTGCAGACGGATGAAGGACTGTTACTGGACACGTTGCAGACGGATGAAGGACTGTTACTGGACACGTTGCAGACGGATGAAGGACTGTTACTGGACACGTTGCAGACGGATGAAGGACTGTTACTGGACACGTTGCAGACGGATGAAGGACTGTTACTGGACACGTTGCAGACGGATGAAGGACTGTTACTGGACACGTTGCAGACGGATGAAGGACTGTTACTGGACACGATGCAGACGGATGAAGGACTGTTACTGGACACGTTGCAGACGGATGAAGGTCTGTTACTGGACACGTTGCAGACGGATGAAGGTCTGTTACTGGACACGTTGCAGACGGATGAAGGACTGTTACTGGACACGTTGCAGACGGATGAAGGACTGTTACTGGACACGTTGCAGACGGATGAAGGACTGTTACTGGACACGTTGCAGACGGATGAAGGACTGTTACTGGACACGTTGCAGACGGATGAAGGACTGTTACTGGACACGTTGCAGACGGATGAAGGACTGTTACTGGACACGTTGCAGACGGATGAAGGACTGTTACTGGACACGTTGCAGACGGATGAAGGACTGTTACTGGACACGTTGCAGACGGATGAAGGACTGTTACTGGACACGTTACAAAGACCTTGTTTTGCATTTTAATTAGCGCTGTCTCAAGGATAACTGCTTTTGCACAACTGTGTGTGTGTGTGTGTACATGCATGTGTGTGTGTGTGTGTGTACATGCATGTGTGTGTGTCCGGTCTCAGTAGAACTACAACAGTGGGCCTCTGAACCTCTGTATTAATCATGCTTACATCACACACACACACACACACACACACACACACACACACACACACACACACACACACACACACACACACACACACACACACACACACACGAGGTTGGCCTTCTGTGCTGTGCCGCGCACGCACCACACATACCATGGGGTTCAGGGTTCATCTCTCTGGTGTTAATTAAAGGAACAGTGGACTGAGTGCCGGCCTCTTCACATCTGCCAGACTTAATTGACAGTTATGCAAATATCCATCATGCTTATACAAATGATAATGTCATGTCATTATGTATGCAGCATGTGAGTTCCACTGGAACTACCTCAGTGAGTCTAGCAGACTGGAAGGGGAAGGGGCTGTTGTGTGTGTGTATGGGGGGGCACCACTCAGTCATAAAACATTAGCTGGGGGAACATGCCATGGTACCTCTGTATCTTCCCCTGCTGTGAGGACAAGACACCCTACACACACACACACACACACAGACACACACAGAGTGGGAGAAGAGAGGAGCAGGGGAAGGTGGAGAGAGGAGCAGGGGAAGGTGGAGAGAGGAGCAGGGGAAGGTGGAGAGAGGAGCAGGGGAAGGTGGAGAGAGGAGCAGGGGAAGGTGGACAGAGGAGCAGGGGAAGGTGGACAGAGGAGCAGGGGAAGGTGGAGAGAGGAGCAGGGGAAGGTGGAGAGAGGAGCAGGGGAAGGTGGAGAGAGGAGCAGGGGAAGGTGGACAGAGGAGCAGGGGAAGGTGGAGAGAGGAACAGGGGAAGGATGAGAGAGGAGCAGGGGAAGGATGAGAGAGGAGCAGGGGAAGGATGAGAGAGGAGCAGGGGAAGGAGTAGAGAGGAGCAGGGGAAGGAGGAGAGAGGAGCAGGGGAAGGAGGAGAGAGGAGCAGGAGGAGAGAGGAGCAGGAGGAGAGAGGAGCAGGGGAAGGAGGAGAGAGGAGCAGGGAAAGGATGAGAGAGGAGCAGGGGAAGGAGGAGAGAGGAGGAGGGGAAGGAGGAGAGAGGAGCAGGGGAAGGAGGAGAGAGGAGCAGGGGAAGGAGGAGAGAGGAGCAGGGGAAGGAGGAGAGAGGAGCAGGGGAAGGTGGAGAGAGGAGCAGGGGAAGGTGGAGAGAGGAGCAGGGGAAGGAGGAGAGAGGAGCAGGGGAAGGATGAGAGAGGAGCAGGGGAAGGATGAGAGAGGAGCAGGGGAAGGATGAGAGAGGAGCAGGGGAAGGAGGAGAGAGGAGCAGGGGAAGGAGGAGAGAGGAGCAGGAGGAGAGAGGAGCAGGAGGAGAGAGGAGCAGGGAAAGGAGGAGAGAGGAGCAGGGAAAGGAGGATAGAGGAGCAGGGAAAGGATGAGAGAGGAGCAGGGGAAGGAGGAGAGAGGAGGAGGGGAAGGAGGAGAGAGGAGCAGGGGAAGGAGGAGAGAGGAGCAGGGGAAGGAGGAGAGAGGAGCAGGGGAAGGAGGAGAGAGGAGCAGGGGAAGGTGGAGAGAGGAGCAGGGGAAGGTGGAGAGAGGAGCAGGGGAAGGAGGAGAGAGGAGCAGGGGAAGGTGGAGAGGAGCAGGGGAAGGAGGAGAGAGGAGCAGGGGAAGGAGGAGAGAGGAGCAGGGGAAGGAGGAGAGAGGAGCAGGGGAAGGAGGAGAGAGGAGCAGGGGAAGGAGGAGTGTTTGTGTATACATGTGCGTATGCCTCATGTGTGAGATGAAAAATATTTGCATACAGTATGTGTGTGTGTGTGTGTGTGTGTGTGTGTGTGTGTGTGTGTGTGTGTGTGTGTGTGTGTGTGTGTGTGTGTGTGTGTGTGTGTGTGTGTGTGTGTGTGTGTGTGTGTGTGTGTGAGAGATCAAGGATTAGATGCTGTGAGGCAATGACAAATGTGTGTTTCTGTTCCTACATGTGCTTATGGGGGATGTCCTTCTGGAAATCATATTCACACCCCCTCAGAGAGAGATGGGCTCAGAAAAAAATCACATATTCTGACATTGGCAACAGTACAGTGTTGAGACGAATGTGCTTTGTATTGTTCACCATGTTATTGCCCTGTACACCAGTTTACATATTCCTCCAAGCAGTACAGCATTTCTGGAACGTCCTGATATTTATCTTTACTGTACTGTTAATAGCAGAGAGAAATTACTTCTGGCATTGAAGAACAACTATCTGGTCCTCGGCTTGTTCACACCGTGGTGATTTCTAAAGAGGAGAATGGAATCGCACTCCTTTGAAGTATGCATGGAATGAGAGAGGACAGAGAGACAGAGACTCACAAAGAGAGCGAGAGTGTGAGGAGGAAAGAGAGAGACAGACAGAAAGACAGAGAGAGACAGAGAGCGAGAGAGAAAGTGAGACAGAGAGAAACAGAGAGCGAGACAGAGAGAGAGACAGAGAGACAGACTGAAATTGAATTGAGAGAGCGAGAGATGAGAGAGACAGAGAGAGGGGAGAGAGAGGAGAGAGAGAGAGAGAGAGAGAGAGAGAGAGAGAGAGAGAGAGAGAGAGAGAGAGAGAGAGAGAGAGAGAGAGAGAGAGAGATAAGTGGTGAGACAGGGAGAGGTGACACCAGGATATTTTGTGGGTGACTCATTAAGTGTGTGTTATTGCTCATTCTCATGGACCTGTTGGCATAATGTGTGTGACTGTGTGTTTTTCACTGGGAGATGTGTGTAGCTCCAGTTTGAGGCTGATTCATTTAAATGTAATTAAAAATGTGTGAGCTTGCATCCATGTGTGCATGTGAATACGTGACTGAAGAGTAGTTAGTGACAGTCTATGTGACTGAAGAGTAGTTAGTGACAGTCTATGTGACTGAACAGTAGTTAGTGACAGTCTATGTGACTGAACGGTAGTTAGTGACAGTGTGTGTGCCTGAACGGTAGTTAGTGACAGTCTGTGTGACTGAACGGTAGTTAGTGACAGTCTGTGTGACTGAACAGTAGTTAGTGACAGTGTGTGTGACTGAACATTAGTTAGTGACAGTGTGTGTGACTGAACGGTAGTTAGTGACAGTGTGTGTGACTGAACGGTAGTTAGTGACAGTGTGTGTGACTGAACGGTAGTTAGTGACAGTGTGTGTGACTGAACGGTAGTTAGTGACAGTCTGTGTGACTGAACGGTAGTTAGTGACAGTCTGTGTGACTGAACGGTAGTTAGTGACAGTCTGTGTGACTGAACAGTAGTTAGTGACAGTCTGTGTGACTGAACAGTAGTTAGTGACAGTGTGTGTGACTGAACAGTAGTTAGTGACAGTCTATGTGACTGAACAGTAGTTAGTGACAGTGTGTGTGACTGAACAGTAGTTAGTGACAGTGTGTGTGACTGAACAGTAGTTAGTGACAGTCTGTGACTGAACAGTAGTTAGTGACAGTGGGTGTGATTGAACAGTAGTTAGTGACAGTCTGTGTGATTGAACAGTAGTTAGTGACAGTGTGTGTGATTGAACAGTAGTTAGTGACAGTCTGTGTGTGACTGAACAGTAGTTAGTGACAGTCTGTGTGTGACTGAACAGTAGTTAGTGACAGTGTGTGTGATTGAACAGTAGTTAGTGACAGTGTGTGTGACTGAACAGTAGTTAGTGACAGTCTGTGTGACTGAACAGTAGTTAGTGACAGTCTGTGTGACTGAACAGTAGTTAGTGACAGTCTGTGTGACTGAACAGTAGTTAGTGACAGTCTGTGTGACTGAACAGTAGTTAGTGACAGTGTGTGTGATTGAACAGTAGTTAGTGACAGTGTGTGTGACTGAAGAGTAGTTAGTGACAGTGTGTGTGACTGAACGGTAGTTAGTGACAGTCTGTGTGTGACTGAACAGTAGTTAGTGACAGTGTGTGTGATTGAACAGTAGTTAGTGACAGTCTGTGTGTGACTGAACAGTAGTTAGTGACAGTGTGTGTGATTGAACAGTAGTTAGTGACAGTGTGTGACTATGTGATTGAACAGTAGTGAGTGACAGTGTGTGACTATGTGATTGAACAGTAGTGAGTGACAGTATATGACTATGTGATTGAACAGTAGTGAGTGACAGTGTATGACTATGTGATTGAACAGTAGTGAGTGACAGTGTATGACTATGTGATTGAACAGTAGTGAGTGACAGTGTGTGACTATGTGATTGAACAGTAGTGAGTGACAGTGTGTGACTATGTGATTGAACAGTAGTGAGTGACAGTGTGTGACTATGTGATTGAATGTGAGTGACAGTGTGTGACTATGTGATTGAACAGTAGTGAGTGACAGTGTGTGACTATGTGATTGAACAGTAGTGAGTGACAGTGTGTGTCAGCCTGTATGACTATGTGATTGAACAGTAGTGAGTGACAGTGTGTGACTATGTGATTGAACAGTAGTGAGTGACAGTGTGTGACTATGTGATTGAACAGTAGTGAGTGACAGTGTATGACTATGTGATTGAACAGTAGTGAGTGACAGTGTGTGACTATGTGATTGAACAGTAGTGAGTGACAGTGTGTGACTATGTGATTGAACAGTAGTGAGTGACAGTGTGTGACTATGTGATTGAACAGTAGTGAGTGACAGTGTGTGACTATGTGATTGAATGTGAGTGACAGTGTGTGACTATGTGATTGAACAGTAGTGAGTGACAGTGTGTGACTATGTGATTGAACAGTAGTGAGTGACAGTGTGTGACTATGTGATTGAACAGTAGTGAGTGACAGTGTGTGACTATGTGATTGAACGTGAGTGACAGTGTGTGACTATGTGATTGAACAGTAGTGAGTGACAGTGTGTGACTATGTGATTGAACAGTAGTGAGTGACAGTGTGTGACTATGTGATTGAACAGTAGTGAGTGACAGTGTGTGACTATGTGATTGAACAGTAGTGAGTGACAGTGTGTGACTATGTGATTGAACAGTAGTGAGTGACAGTGTGTGTCAGCCTGTATGACTATGTGATTGAACAGTAGTGACTGACAGTGTGTGACTATGTGATTGAACAGTAGTGAGTGACAGTGTGTGACTATGTGATTGAACAGTAGTGAGTGACAGTGTATGACTATGTGATTGAACAGTAGTGAGTGACAGTGTGTGACTATGTGATTGAACAGTAGTGAGTGACAGTGTGTGACTATGTGATTGAACAGTAGTGAGTGACAGTGTGTGACTATGTGATTGAACAGTAGTGAGTGACAGTGTGTGACTATGTGATTGAACGTGAGTGACAGTGTGTGACTATGTGATTGAACAGTAGTGAGTGACAGTGTGTGACTATGTGATTGAACAGTAGTGAGTGACAGTGTGTGACTATGTGATTGAACAGTAGTGAGTGACAGTGTATGACTATGTGATTGAACAGTAGTGAGTGACAGTGTGTGACTATGTGACTGAACAGTAGTGAGTGACAGTGTATGACTATGTGATTGAACAGTAGTGAGTGACAGTGTGTGACTATGTGATTGAACAGTAGTGAGTGACAGTGTGTGACTATGTGATTGAACAGTAGTGAGTGACAGTGTGTGACTATGTGATTGAACAGTAGTGAGTGACAGTGTGTGACTATGTGATTGAACAGTAGTGAGTGACAGTATATGACTATGTGATTGAACAGTAGTGAGTGACAGTGTATGACTATGTGATTGAACAGTAGTGAGTGACAGTGTATGACTATGTGATTGAACAGTAGTGAGTGACAGTGTGTGACTATGTGATTGAACAGTAGTGAGTGACAGTGTGTGACTATGTGATTGAACAGTAGTGAGTGACAGTGTGTGTCAGCCTGTATGACTATGTGATTGAACAGTAGTGAGTGACAGTGTGTGACTATGTGATTGAACAGTAGTGAGTGACAGTGTGTGACTATGTGATTGAACAGTAGTGAGTGACAGTGTATGACTATGTGATTGAACAGTAGTGAGTGACAGTGTGCGACTACGTGATTGAACAGTAGTGAGTGACAGTGTGTGACTATGTGATTGAACGTGAGTGACAGTGTGTGACTATGTGATTGAACAGTAGTGAGTGACAGTGTGTGACTATGTGATTGAACAGTAGTGAGTGACAGTGTGTGACTATGTGATTGAATGTGAGTGACAGTGTGTGACTATGTGATTGAACAGTAGTGAGTGACAGTGTGTGACTATGTGATTGAACAGTAGTGAGTGACAGTGTGTGACTATGTGATTGAACAGTAGTGAGTGACAGTGTGTGACTATGTGATTGAACAGTAGTGAGTGACAGTGTGTGTCAGCCTGTATGACTATGTGATTGAACAGTAGTGAGTGACAGTGTGTGACTATGTGATTGAACAGTAGTGAGTGACAGTGTGTGACTATGTGATTGAACAGTAGTGAGTGACAGTGTATGACTATGTGATTGAACAGTAGTGAGTGACAGTGTATGACTATGTGATTGAACAGTAGTGAGTGACAGTGTGTGACTATGTGATTGAACAGTAGTGAGTGACAGTGTGTGACTATGTGATTGAACAGTAGTGAGTGACAGTGTGTGACTATGTGATTGAACGTGAGTGACAGTGTGTGACTATGTGATTGAACAGTAGTGAGTGACAGTGTGTGACTATGTGATTGAACAGTAGTGAGTGACAGTGTATGACTATGTGATTGAACAGTAGTGAGTGACAGTGTGTGACTATGTGATTGAACAGTAGTGAGTGACAGTGTGTGACTATGTGATTGAACAGTAGTGAGTGACAGTGTGTGACTATGTGATTGAACAGTAGTGAGTGACAGTGTGTGACTATGTGATTGAACGTGAGTGACAGTGTGTGACTATTTGATTGAACAGTAGTGAGTGACAGTGTGTGACTATGTGATTGAACAGTAGTGAGTGACAGTGTGTGACTATGTGATTGAACAGTAGTGAGTGACAGTGTATGACTATGTGATTGAACAGTAGTGAGTGACAGTGTGTGACTATGTGATTGAACAGTAGTGAGTGACAGCGTATGACTATGTGATTGAACAGTAGTGAGTGACAGTGTGTGACTATGTGATTGAACAGTAGTGAGTGACAGTGTGTGACTATGTGATTGAACAGTAGTGAGTGACAGTATATGACTATGTGATTGAACAGTAGTGAGTGACAGTGTATGACTATGTGATTGAACAGTAGTGAGTGACAGTGTATGACTATGTGATTGAACAGTAGTGAGTGACAGTGTGTGACTATGTGATTGAACAGTAGTGAGTGACAGTGTGTGACTATGTGATTGAACAGTAGTGAGTGACAGTGTATGACTATGTGATTGAACAGTAGTGAGTGACAGTGTGTGACTATGTGATTGAACAGTAGTGAGTGACAGTGTGTGACTATGTGATTGAACAGTAGTGAGTGACAGTGTGTGACTATGTGATTGAACAGTAGTGAGTGACAGTGTGTGACTATGTGATTGAACGTGAGTGACAGTGTGTGACTATTTGATTGAACAGTAGTGAGTGACAGTGTGTGACTATGTGATTGAACAGTAGTGAGTGACAGTGTGTGACTATGTGATTGAACAGTAGTGAGTGACAGTGTATGACTATGTGATTGAACAGTAGTGAGTGACAGTGTGTGACTATGTGATTGAACAGTAGTGAGTGACAGCGTATGACTATGTGATTGAACAGTAGTGAGTGACAGTGTGTGACTATGTGATTGAACAGTAGTGAGTGACAGTGTGTGACTATGTGATTGAACAGTAGTGAGTGACAGTGTGTGACTATGTGATTGAACAGTAGTGAGTGACAGTATATGACTATGTGATTGAACAGTAGTGAGTGACAGTGTATGACTATGTGATTGAACAGTAGTGAGTGACAGTGTATGACTATGTGATTGAACAGTAGTGAGTGACAGTGTGTGACTATGTGATTGAACAGTAGTGAGTGACAGTGTGTGACTATGTGATTGAACAGTAGTGAGTGACAGTGTGTGACTATGTGATTGAACGTGAGTGACAGTGTGTGACTATTTGATTGAACAGTAGTGAGTGACAGTGTGTGACTATGTGATTGAACAGTAGTGAGTGACAGTGTGTGACTATGTGATTGAACAGTAGTGAGTGACAGTGTATGACTATGTGATTGAACAGTAGTGAGTGACAGTGTGTGACTATGTGATTGAACAGTAGTGAGTGACAGCGTATGACTATGTGATTGAACAGTAGTGAGTGACAGTGTGTGACTATGTGATTGAACAGTAGTGAGTGACAGTGTGTGACTATGTGATTGAACAGTAGTGAGTGACAGTATATGACTATGTGATTGAACAGTAGTGAGTGACAGTGTATGACTATGTGATTGAACAGTAGTGAGTGACAGTGTATGACTATGTGATTGAACAGTAGTGAGTGACAGTGTGTGACTATGTGATTGAACAGTAGTGAGTGACAGTGTGTGACTATGTGATTGAACAGTAGTGAGTGACAGTGTGTGTCAGCCTGTATGACTATGTGATTGAACAGTAGTGAGTGACAGTGTGTGACTATGTGATTGAACAGTAGTGAGTGACAGTGTGTGACTATGTGATTGAACAGTAGTGAGTGACAGTGTATGACTATGTAATTGAACAGTAGTGAGTGACAGTGTGCGACTATGTGATTGAACAGTAGTGAGTGACAGTGTGTGACTATGTGATTGAACGTGAGTGACAGTGTGTGACTATGTGATTGAACAGTAGTGAGTGACAGTGTGTGACTATGTGATTGAACAGTAGTGAGTGACAGTGTGTGACTATGTGATTGAACAGTAGTGAGTGACAGTGTGTGACTATGTGATTGAACAGTAGTGAGTGACAGTGTGTGACTATGTGATTGAACAGTAGTGAGTGACAGTGTGTGACTATGTGATTGAACAGTAGTGAGTGACAGTGTGTGACTATGTGATTGAACAGTAGTGAGTGACAGTGTGTGACTATGTGATTGAACAGTAGTGAGTGACAGTGTGTGTCAGCCTGTATGACTATGTGATTGAACAGTAGTGAGTGACAGTGTGTGACTATGTGATTGAACAGTAGTGAGTGACAGTGTGTGACTATGTGATTGAACAGTAGTGAGTGACAGTGTGTGACTATGTGATTGAACAGTAGTGAGTGACAGTGTGTGACTATGTGATTGAACGTGAGTGACAGTGTGTGACTATGTGATTGAACAGTAGTGAGTGACAGTGTGTGACTATGTGATTGAACAGTAGTGAGTGACAGTGTGTGACTATGTGATTGAACAGTAGTGAGTGACAGTGTGTGACTATGTGATTGAACGTGAGTGACAGTGTGTGACTATGTGATTGAACAGTAGTGAGTGACAGTGTGTGACTATGTGATTGAACAGTAGTGAGTGACAATGTGTGACTATGTGATTGAACAGTAGTGAGTGACAGTGTGTGACTATGTGATTGAACAGTAGTGAGTGACAGTGTGTGTCAGCCTGTATGACTATGTGATTGAACAGTAGTGAGTGACAGTGTGTGACTATGTGATTGAACAGTAGTGAGTGACAGTGTGTGACTATGTGATTGAACAGTAGTGAGTGACAGTGTGTGACTATGTGATTGAACAGTAGTGAGTGACAGTATATGACTATGTGATTGAACAGTAGTGAGTGACAGTGTATGACTATGTGATTGAACAGTAGTGAGTGACAGTGTATGACTATGTGATTGAACAGTAGTGAGTGACAGTGTGTGACTATGTGATTGAACAGTAGTGAGTGACAGTGTGTGACTATGTGATTGAACAGTAGTGAGTGACAGTGTGTGTCAGCCTGTATGACTATGTGATTGAACAGTAGTGAGTGACAGTGTGTGACTATGTGATTGAACAGTAGTGAGTGACAGTGTGTGACTATGTGATTGAACAGTAGTGAGTGACAGTGTATGACTATGTGATTGAACAGTAGTGAGTGACAGTGTGCGACTACGTGATTGAACAGTAGTGAGTGACAGTGTGTGACTATGTGATTGAACGTGAGTGACAGTGTGTGACTATGTGATTGAACAGTAGTGAGTGACAGTGTGTGACTATGTGATTGAACAGTAGTGAGTGACAGTGTGTGACTATGTGATTGAACGTGAGTGACAGTGTGTGACTATGTGATTGAACAGTAGTGAGTGACAGTGTGTGACTATGTGATTGAACAGTAGTGAGTGACAGTGTGTGACTATGTGATTGAACAGTAGTGAGTGACAGTGTGTGACTATGTGATTGAACAGTAGTGAGTGACAGTGTGTGTCAGCCTGTATGACTATGTGATTGAACAGTAGTGAGTGACAGTGTGTGACTATGTGATTGAACAGTAGTGAGTGACAGTGTGTGACTATGTGATTGAACAGTAGTGAGTGACAGTGTATGACTATGTGATTGAACAGTAGTGAGTGACAGTGTATGACTATGTGATTGAACAGTAGTGAGTGACAGTGTGTGACTATGTGATTGAACAGTAGTGAGTGACAGTGTGTGACTATGTGATTGAACAGTAGTGAGTGACAGTGTGTGACTATGTGATTGAACGTGAGTGACAGTGTGTGACTATGTGATTGAACAGTAGTGAGTGACAGTGTGTGACTATGTGATTGAACAGTAGTGAGTGACAGTGTATGACTATGTGATTGAACAGTAGTGAGTGACAGTGTGTGACTATGTGATTGAACAGTAGTGAGTGACAGTGTGTGACTATGTGATTGAACAGTAGTGAGTGACAGTGTGTGACTATGTGATTGAACAGTAGTGAGTGACAGTGTGTGACTATGTGATTGAACGTGAGTGACAGTGTGTGACTATTTGATTGAACAGTAGTGAGTGACAGTGTGTGACTATGTGATTGAACAGTAGTGAGTGACAGTGTGTGACTATGTGATTGAACAGTAGTGAGTGACAGTGTATGACTATGTGATTGAACAGTAGTGAGTGACAGTGTGTGACTATGTGATTGAACAGTAGTGAGTGACAGCGTATGACTATGTGATTGAACAGTAGTGAGTGACAGTGTGTGACTATGTGATTGAACAGTAGTGAGTGACAGTGTGTGACTATGTGATTGAACAGTAGTGAGTGACAGTATATGACTATGTGATTGAACAGTAGTGAGTGACAGTGTATGACTATGTGATTGAACAGTAGTGAGTGACAGTGTATGACTATGTGATTGAACAGTAGTGAGTGACAGTGTGTGACTATGTGATTGAACAGTAGTGAGTGACAGTGTGTGACTATGTGATTGAACAGTAGTGAGTGACAGTGTATGACTATGTGATTGAACAGTAGTGAGTGACAGTGTGTGACTATGTGATTGAACAGTAGTGAGTGACAGTGTGTGACTATGTGATTGAACAGTAGTGAGTGACAGTGTGTGACTATGTGATTGAACAGTAGTGAGTGACAGTGTGTGACTATGTGATTGAACGTGAGTGACAGTGTGTGACTATTTGATTGAACAGTAGTGAGTGACAGTGTGTGACTATGTGATTGAACAGTAGTGAGTGACAGTGTGTGACTATGTGATTGAACAGTAGTGAGTGACAGTGTATGACTATGTGATTGAACAGTAGTGAGTGACAGTGTGTGACTATGTGATTGAACAGTAGTGAGTGACAGCGTATGACTATGTGATTGAACAGTAGTGAGTGACAGTGTGTGACTATGTGATTGAACAGTAGTGAGTGACAGTGTGTGACTATGTGATTGAACAGTAGTGAGTGACAGTATATGACTATGTGATTGAACAGTAGTGAGTGACAGTGTATGACTATGTGATTGAACAGTAGTGAGTGACAGTGTATGACTATGTGATTGAACAGTAGTGAGTGACAGTGTGTGACTATGTGATTGAACAGTAGTGAGTGACAGTGTGTGACTATGTGATTGAACAGTAGTGAGTGACAGTGTGTGACTATGTGATTGAACGTGAGTGACAGTGTGTGACTATTTGATTGAACAGTAGTGAGTGACAGTGTGTGACTATGTGATTGAACAGTAGTGAGTGACAGTGTGTGACTATGTGATTGAACAGTAGTGAGTGACAGTGTATGACTATGTGATTGAACAGTAGTGAGTGACAGTGTGTGACTATGTGATTGAACAGTAGTGAGTGACAGCGTATGACTATGTGATTGAACAGTAGTGAGTGACAGTGTGTGACTATGTGATTGAACAGTAGTGAGTGACAGTGTGTGACTATGTGATTGAACAGTAGTGAGTGACAGTATATGACTATGTGATTGAACAGTAGTGAGTGACAGTGTATGACTATGTGATTGAACAGTAGTGAGTGACAGTGTATGACTATGTGATTGAACAGTAGTGAGTGACAGTGTGTGACTATGTGATTGAACAGTAGTGAGTGACAGTGTGTGACTATGTGATTGAACAGTAGTGAGTGACAGTGTGTGTCAGCCTGTATGACTATGTGATTGAACAGTAGTGAGTGACAGTGTGTGACTATGTGATTGAACAGTAGTGAGTGACAGTGTGTGACTATGTGATTGAACAGTAGTGAGTGACAGTGTATGACTATGTGATTGAACAGTAGTGAGTGACAGTGTGCGACTATGTGATTGAACAGTAGTGAGTGACAGTGTGTGACTATGTGATTGAACGTGAGTGACAGTGTGTGACTATGTGATTGAACAGTAGTGAGTGACAGTGTGTGACTATGTGATTGAACAGTAGTGAGTGACAGTGTGTGACTATGTGATTGAACAGTAGTGAGTGACAGTGTGTGACTATGTGATTGAACGTGAGTGACAGTGTGTGACTATGTGATTGAACAGTAGTGAGTGACAGTGTGTGACTATGTGATTGAACAGTAGTGAGTGACAGTGTGTGACTATGTGATTGAACAGTAGTGAGTGACAGTGTGTGACTATGTGATTGAACAGTAGTGAGTGACAGTGTGTGTCAGCCTGTATGACTATGTGATTGAACAGTAGTGAGTGACAGTGTGTGACTATGTGATTGAACAGTAGTGAGTGACAGTGTGTGACTATGTGATTGAACAGTAGTGAGTGACAGTGTGTGACTATGTGATTGAACAGTAGTGAGTGACAGTGTGTGACTATGTGATTGAACGTGAGTGACAGTGTGTGACTATGTGATTGAACAGTAGTGAGTGACAGTGTGTGACTATGTGATTGAACAGTAGTGAGTGACAGTGTGTGACTATGTGATTGAACAGTAGTGAGTGACAGTGTGTGACTATGTGATTGAACGTGAGTGACAGTGTGTGACTATGTGATTGAACAGTAGTGAGTGACAGTGTGTGACTATGTGATTGAACAGTAGTGAGTGACAATGTGTGACTATGTGATTGAACAGTAGTGAGTGACAGTGTGTGACTATGTGATTGAACAGTAGTGAGTGACAGTGTGTGTCAGCCTGTATGACTATGTGATTGAACAGTAGTGAGTGACAGTGTGTGACTATGTGATTGAACAGTAGTGAGTGACAGTGTGTGACTATGTGATTGAACAGTAGTGAGTGACAGTGTATGACTATGTGATTGAACAGTAGTGAGTGACAGTGTGTGACTATGTGATTGAACAGTAGTGAGTGACAGTGTGTGACTATGTGATTGAACAGTAGTGAGTGACAGTGTGTGACTATGTGATTGAACAGTAGTGAGTGACAGTGTGTGACTATGTGATTGAACGTGAGTGACAGTGTGTGACTATGTGATTGAACGTGAGTGACAGTGTGTGACTATGTGATTGAACAGTAGTGAGTGACAGTGTGTGACTATGTGATTGAACAGTAGTGAGTGACAGTGTGTGACTATGTGATTGAACGTGAGTGACAGTGTGTGACTATGTGATTGAACAGTAGTGAGTGACAGTGTGTGACTATGTGATTGAACAGTAGTGAGTGACAGTGTGTGACTATGTGATTGAACAGTAGTGAGTGACAGTGTGTGACTATGTGATTGAACAGTAGTGAGTGACAGTGTGTGACTATGTGATTGAACAGTAGTGAGTGACAGTGTATGACTATGTGATTGAACAGTAGTCTCATTTGGGTGGGCTCCAGTGCTGCTGATCCTGTTATTGGCGGTGGCCTTCGTCAGACTGGGGTTAACTGGGTTTGATGGCGCCCCCATTAGCTTTCATTTCACCCAGCAGCTGCCACTGTTTTCACTGTGCGTGTGTGTATTTTCACTGAGCCGCTGCAAGTTGATCAGCCACCGCAATCACACACACATGCTAACAATGGTGGAAGGGTGTGTGTGTCGCTTGCATATTAACACAGCATCCGGTTATTTGTGCTTCTGTGTGCATACTTGCAATAAAGGTCAGTGATTGCCCCCTAATAGTAATTTGATAAAGCCCTGCATCACTCCTTCAGTTTATATTGCTAAGTGTTTTTAAAGATTTTCACTCATTACAGAGAACATTTAAAGATATTATCTTATCAGTCCTTTTAATCGATTTTGTTCAACGTGTACTCGTGCGCTTAAGTAAATCTGATCCCGGACCAGGGAACCGGCTGATCCATCTGTTTCATGGCGCTGCCTGTTTGTTTCTTCGTGAAAGCTCATTTAAGCCCTGATTATAATTTCCCTCATTAGCTACGCAGCTTGGTTTGGGCTGTGCTTTCAGGATTAGCACGCGAGATCAAAGTTCAGCCAACCTCTGATTCCACCACTGGCCTAAGCCCCATAATAGGAGCATGAGCCTAGCTCGCTAATTAGCATTTCAAAGGCTTGTTAGCGGTTGACGCTAAAAGGAATGCTTATGACGGCAACGATGAAAAACGGGTATTTGCCTTTACTTTACATTTGTTAAGGGGATAATACACCCCTTTAACCACCATTTAGTTTTTAGGTTTACTTATCTGGGTCATGCTCGGTAGAGAAGTTGTGTCTGAACACTCCTCAGCAGATAGAACAGTAGAGCTGAAGAGGGATTGGGTGTCTGATGTCAAAGACCAGGACGTTTTCTCATCAGTATTCTCAGCGTAACAATTATCAACAGGATGATAGTTTCATGCTGTGTGTGACTGAGTTTTCAGACACACACAAACAAACGCAGGTGACCCAATCACTGACAGTGGAACAAGAAATCCTCTCATTTCCATACAAAGTCTCTCTATACTAACCACAACAATCACACAGCTCATACTACAGAGATTACAACTCAGCAGCAGGACTATTCAGCTGCAGTCCTGGAGCCAAGGTGGAAAACCTTCTGGCCATTTCCTGCTTCTAATCAGGGACCTGGGACAGCCCTGACCAACCACCTGACAGTTCACCAGTTGACTAGCAGGTAGAGGAGGAAAGCAGCAGTACACTACTTGGGCCCTTGGGGGCCCAGCAGTTGAATGGCCCTGTAATAGAGTCCGTGATACAGTAACAAATAAGGAATCACTCACTTCTCCTCTTTCCCACATCTCCTTTGGACGTCGCCGCCTCGTTGAGCAGGACCATCCCCATGGTGATGGCGGCGTCTGTGGCCAGTTGTCAAGGAAACGGACTAACCACAGTGTGTGTGCTGTAAGTGTATGCTTGTGATAGTGTGTGCGTGCACTGTGTATAACCCAGACAATGTCAATCTTCCAAAAGTCAAAAGTCTATTTAGCCGCAGTGTGTTTTCACTCAGTGTGAGCAGTGAGCCGTTAACTCCAGACTGTGAACGTAGCGATTACTGAGGGATGGTTAATCAACTCCTCGGCTATTGTAGCTATTGTACAGGCATTGCTAGCGATGGATAGGAGATGGCTAGAGAACAGGAGGAGAAGAGATGCAGATGGACTACGACGTTAGCTGTGGACAGGGGCGTTGTGTGGACCACCCAGACATAAAGACTCTGTAGCCACAGGGTGGCTGAGGTTCGGACCACTGGCTGCACTCATCTTCACGCCTATTTAGGAAGTTCCAATAGCTCAGCGGGTTAGAGTGTAGTGATGGTAACGCCAGGGTCGTGGGTTTGACTCCCGCATGGGTCACATACCATATACTGAACACTACCTGTCACTGTCAACTGTAAGTCACTTTGGATAGAAGTGTCTGGTATTATGACCAGTAAAATAAGGAAAATGAAATATTATCAAAACAACTTAAGTTGTGTATTACAGTCATACCTAAAGCAAGTCTAGCCATTTCCTTGTGCACGGGCTCTCATGCATATGGAAATCATGTATCTTTTTGAAAGGCCACTTCCATAACTAAACTAGGCCACCTTAGATGGAACACATCGTGATGTTGAGAAGCTTGACAACGGCATATGTGATTATGCCAACGGGTCCTTGAGAATCAGGCCTGAGACATACACACCTGCGCACGCACACAGTCCCCTGCTTGCCAGGCATCGGCTTCTCATCTCCCCAAGCAGTGTGTGAGTCTGTGGGTGGGTGGGTGGGTGTGGGGGTTGTACAGAGCCAACACGGAGCAAACAAACCATTCTAATTAAAGTGGAATTAAAACTGGAAGAGACTGGAGATAGTACTAATGAAAAAAAGAAGACAACTGCCAGCTGTGTGTGTGTGTGTGTGTGTGTGTGTGTGTGTGTGTGTGTGTGTGTGTGTGTGTGAGAGAGAGTCTCAGGCCTCATTCTCAAGGCTGCTGCTCTCAAGCCTTTTAGCATGTGTTCCATTGATTGTGTGTGAGAGCTACAGATGCAGTGTTTGAATGTGAACCAGAGAGAAAGGGTAGAGCATGTGGGTGGAACTGTGTTTTGTGTACAGCTGTGCATCATGTCAGTGTGTTTGTATGGGCCCTTTACAGATGCTGCCTGACGTATGTGTGCCTTTCTGGTGTCTATATATCTCTCACATATGTCCCATCCAACCCCCACCCCCCAGAATGACACTGTAGGTCTCTACAGCAATACACTATGGACTAAAATTACACTTTAGGATATAGTAAGGACTAGAATAACTGTAGGTCTCTACAGCAATACACTATGGACTAGAATAACTGTAGCTCTCTACGGCGAAACACTATGGACTAGAATAACTGTAGGTCTCTACGGCGATACACTATGGACTAAAATGACTGTAGGTCTCTACGGCGATACACTATGGACTAGAATGACACTGTAGGTCTCTACGGCGATACACTATGGACTAAAATTACTGTAGGTCTCTACGGCGATACACTATGGACTAAAATGACTGTAGGTCTCTACGGCGATACACTATGGACTAGAATGACACTGTAGGACTCTACGGCGATACACTATGGACTAAAATGACTGTAGGTCTCTACGGCGATACACTATGGACTAGAATGACACTGTAGGTCTCTACGGCGATACACTATGGACTAGAATGACACTGTAGGTCTCTACGGCGATACACTATGGACTAAAATTACTGTAGGTCTCTACGGCGATACACTATGGACTAAAATGACTGTAGGTCTCTACGGCGATACACTATGGACTAGAATGACACTGTAGGTCTCTACGGCGATACACTATGGACTAGAATGACACTGTAGGTCTCTACGGCGATACACTATGGACTAAAATTACTGTAGGTCTCTACGGCGATACACTATGGACTAGAATGACACTGTAGGTCTCTATGGCGATACACTATGGACTAAAATGACTGTAGGTCTCTACGGCGATACACTATGGACTAGAATGACACTGTAGGTCTCTACGGCGATACACTATGGACTAGAATGACACTGTAGGTCTCTACGGCGATACACTATGGAATAAAATGACACTGTAGGTCTCTACGGCGATACACTACGGACTAGAATGACGCTAGATACAGTTGAAGTCGGAAGTTTACATACACATTAGTCAAATACATTTAAAATCAGTTTCACAATTACTGACATTTAATCCTCGTAAAAATTCCCTGTCTCAGGTCAGTTAGGATCCCCACTTTATTTTAAGAATGTGAAATGTTATAATAAAAGTCGAGAGAATGATTTATTTCAGGTTTTATTTCTTTCATCACATTCCCAGTGGGTCAGAAGTTTACATACACTCAATTAGTATTTGGTAGCATTGCCTTTAAATTGTTTAACTTGGGTCAAACGTTTCGGGTAGCCTTCCACAAGCTTCCTACAATAAGCTGGGTGAATTTTGGCACATTCCTCCTGACAGAGCTGGTGTAACTGAGTCAGGTTTGTAGGCCTCCTTGCTCGCACACACTTTTTCAGTTCTGCCTACAAATGTTCTATAGGATTGAGGTCAGGGCTTTGTGATGGCCACTCCAATACCTTGACTTTGCTGTCCTTAAGCCATTTTGCCACAACTTTGGAAGTGTGCTTGGGGTCATTGTCCATTTGGAAGACCCATTTGCGACCAAGCTTTAACTTCCTGACTGATGTCTTGACATGTTGCTTCAATATATCCACATAATTTTCTTTCCTCATGATGCCATCTATTTTGTGAAGTGCACCAGTCCCTCCTGCAGCAAAGCACCCCCAGAACATGATGCTGCCACCCCCGTGCTCCACGGTTGGGATGGTGTTCTTCGGCTTGCAAGCCTCCCCCTTTTCCTCCAAACATAACAATGGTCATTATGGCCAAACAGTTCTATTTTTGTTTCATCAGATCAGAGAACATTTCTCCAAAAAGTACAATCTTTGTCCTCATGTGCAGTTGCAAACCGTAGTCTGGCTTTTTTATGGCGGTTTTGGAGCAGTGGCTTCTTCCTTGCTGAGCGACCTTTCAGGTTATGTTGATATAGGACTCGTTTTACTGTGGATATAGATACTTTTGTACCTGTTTCCTCCAGCATCTTCACAAGGTCCTTTGCTGTTGTTCTGGGATTGATTTGCACTTTTCGCACAAAAGTACGTTCATCTCTAGGAGACAGAACGCGTCTCCTTCCTGAGCGGTATGTTGGCTGCGCGGTCCCATGGTGTTTATACTTCCATACTATTGTTTGTACAGATGAACGTGCTACCTTCAGGCGTTTGGAAATTGCTCCCAAGGATGAACAAGACTTGTGGAGGTCTACATTTTTTTTCTGAGGTCTTGGCTGATTTCTTTTGATTTTCACATGATGTCAAGCAAAGAGGAACTGAGTTTGAAGGTAGGCCTTGAAATACATCTACAGGTACACCTCCAATTGACTCAAATGATGTCAATTTGCCTATCAGAAGCTTCCAAAGCCATGGCATCATTGTCTGGAATTTTCCAAGCTGTTTAAAGGCACAGTCAACTTAGTGTATGTAAACTTCTGACCCACTGGAATTATGATACAGTGAATAAGTGAAATAATCTGTCTGTAAACAATTGTTGGAAAAATTACTTGTGTCATGCACAAAGTAGATGTCCTAACCGACTTGCCAAAACTATATCGTTTGTTAACAAGAAATTTGTGGAGTTCGTTAATAGTTTTAATGACTGCAACCTAAGTTTATGTAAACTTCCGACTTCAACTGTATATACTAAGCGCTTGCAACAGGTGTAAAGTTCACACCTGTTTTTCTATGCAGAGGAGATATTGCTAGAGGTTTATGTGAAGTAATACGCTTCACGGTCAACTGTAAATACAGAGTAAATAGTGTAGTATAATGTGTGATATCATGAAGCTTCAGGATTAGCTTTCCTGTTGGTGTTCAGGTGCAAATGCCTCCTGAATCTGGCTCTAGAATAGATAGTGAATACAGGCTTCCCATTGGTTACTCCTCCGTATCATATAGAGGAAGTAGTGAATACAGGCTTCCCATTGGTTCCTCCTTTGTATCATATAGAGGAAGTAGTGAATACAGGCTTCCCATTGGTTAATCCTCAGTTCTCCCATGAGGCATTCGTCTTAAGGATACTGAGCAGCAGGATGATGTGGGACTCAGCTACAAACTGGGCCTGGCTGCTCCCATGGATATAACTCTGAAAAAGAGAGAGGGGGGGGGGGAGAACCGGAGAGAGAGGTAGAGAGAAAGAGAGAGAGAGAAAGACAGAGAGAGAGGGAGAGAGTGAAAAGTTAAAATGTTAGTCACAATTGGTCAAAATTCCCTTATTATGAAAAAGCAGGTAGGGAGAGAGATGGAATTGGAGAGACGTATAGCACGTGAGCTATAGACCATGAATGAGAGAGAGAGGGGGGAAAAGGCCAAGATAAAAAATGTACAAATGAAATGGGTAAAAATCCCCTCACAATGGCACATATTTCACAACGGTGCTAAACACTCGCTAGCTGTGTGGCTTCAAGATAAGCAATGCCTATTCCCCATCTTTGACTCTCTCTCACACACACACACACACACACACACACCTCACTCCAGGAAAACAATCATGGCCCTATGCCTTTTCACAACTCCATGGAAGAGAAGTCTGGTCGACCTGTTGTCACAAGGTCAAGGCACAACGCATTACCAACCGTGGCCAATCACAACTCTTTACCAACTAACCTTAGCCAATAGGAGGAGAGAATGCACACGACAGTGTACTCAGTTACCAGGAAAGTGTCCTCACACAAGGAGCCTGTGTCTCCACTGATAAGAAAACATATATTTCCTATCCTTGTCCACGGTGTGCGTGTGTGTGTGTTTTTACGAGACAGAGCGGTCAAACTGAGGCCCACCAGCTACACGGTATGGAGGGGGAAAAAGGCATCCCATGTCCCTGTACATACCATCTATCTCCCTACGCCGATAAGATGCCACAGGTGGGTGTGTGTGTTTACCAACCACAGTGGCTGTAAATAATTGAATTGCAGACCGTTGGACAGAATCCATTCTGATTCTACTAGATAACCCAATAGCAGAGAAATGTCCATCGTGAGCCCCAGGAAGAATAGCTGAGGGCCCATCGTGAGCCCCAGGAAGAATAGCTGAGGGCCCATCGTGAGCCCCAGGAAGAATAGCTGAGGGCCTATCGTGAGCCCCAGGAAGAATAGCTGAGGGCCCATCGTGAGCCCCAGGAAGAATAGCTGAGGGCCCATCATGAGCCCCAGGAAGAATAGCTGAGGGCCATTTTTAGGGTTGCAACATTATGGTCACTTTCCCCAAATTCCCAAGTTCTCCAGAAATCCTGGGAAGAAAGAAAATTCCCTGAATCAGAAGTGAATAAGTATGAATTCCTGAATCTTCAAACAGTATTTCTGGAGAAGCAGGAAATGTTGGTTAAGTGTTTTCGCAGCCCATTTACTTAGTGTTTCCCTTCTAGTACATTAGGTTCTGTTGATAACATAGAAACAGGATGAATTGGTTGATAACATGGGCATTTAACAGCCATATAGATACTAGTGCCAGTGCCATTTTGTCCTCATTTGGTCCCTGTGTGCGTGTGTGTGTGTCTGTGTGAGAAAGTGTGTGTGTGTGCGGGCGCTCGCTGCACTTCCGCGGGTGTGTGTGCACTCCTGTCGTATGCGTGTGAGTGAGTCATCCATTCCCCGTATCTCCGCTCGGCTACGTAACACGTGTGGGTTTCAGCCGCTCCGTGTCTGCATAGTGTGGGCTGGCGGTCGTCATGATGGCCCTCCAGCATCTTACTGGCTAACACAGGATCGCTAACACAGGATCGTTAACACAGGATCGTTAACACAGGATCGCTAACACAGGTTTACCATGACAATAATAATAACAATAACAATAAACCACAGAATTTATAACACGCTTTTCATAGAAAAACAAATCTCAAAGTGGAGTGCATAATGTATAATGATGATGATGAACATGACCAGGGGAGAGCCAGATGCCTGTGTGTGTGTGTGTGTGTGTGTGTGTGTGTGTGTGTGTGTGTGTGTGTGTGTGTGTGTGTGTGTGTGTGTGTGTGTGTGTGTGTGTGTGTGTGTGTGTGTGTGTAGTACAAGACTTCACGCCAGCGTAGTCAAGTGAAGTGGGCCGCCAACTTCGTCTGAAAATATAACAGCGGCTGTCGTCATTCCGGTTGCTAAGACACAAGCACAACCCAGAAATACACAGAGTACACCCTGCATACACCCCCCAGTTACCTCAGAGTGGAGAAACCCTGTAACCATATACAGCACCTAGCTTCACGCAATCACATCATCACTGTCAACTTGTTGTCATTCAGCTGTCCCAGAACACGCCTACACTGCCGACATGTGACACGGCAAGAAGAGCACGCGTACTTCATGACAGGTCCAAAACAACATGCGGAAAGAGCAGGTAACTGGTAATATATTAGATAACTGAAGAGAGGAGAAGATTATATTAGAGAACTGAGAAGAGGAGTATATTAGAGAACTGAGGAGAGGAGTATATTAGAGAACTGAGGAGAGGAGTATATTAGAGAACTGAGGAGAGGAGTATATTAGAGAATTGAGGAGAGGAGAAGAGTATATTAGAGAACTGAGGAGAGGAGAAGATTATATTAGAGAACTGAGAAGAGGAGTATATTAGAGAACTGAGGAGAGGAGTATATTAGAGAACTGAGGAGAGGAGTATATTAGAGAACTGAGGAGAGGAGAAGATTATATTAGAGAACTGAGGAGAAGAGAAGATTATATTAGAGAACTGAGGAGAAGAGAAGAGTATATTAGAGAACTGAGAAGAGGAGTATATTAGAGAACTGAGGAGAGGAGTATATTAGAGAACTGAGGAGAGGAGTATATTAGAGAACTGAGGAGAGGAGTATATTAGAGAATTGAGGAGAGGAGAAGAGTATATTAGAGAACTGAGGAGAGGAGAACATTATATTAGAGAACTGAGGAGAGGAGAAGAGTATATTAGAGAACTGAGAAGAGGAGTATATTAGAGAACTGAGGAGAGGAGTATATTAGAGAACTGAGGAGAGGAGTATATTAGAGAACTGAGGAGAGGAGTATATTAGAGAACTGAGGAGAGGAGTATATTAGAGAATTGAGGAGAGGAGAAGAGTATATTAGAGAATTGAGGAGAGGAGAAGAGTATATTAGAGAACTGAGGAGAGGAGAAGAGTATATTAGAGAATTGAGAAGAGTGTATTAGAGAACTGAGGAGAGTAGTATATTAGAGAACTGAGGAGAGTAGTATATTAGAGAACTGAGGAGAGGAGTATATTAGAGAACTGAGGAGAGGAGTATATTAGAGAACTGAGGAGAGGAGTATATTAGAGAACTGAGGAGAGGAGTATATTAGAGAATTGAGGAGAGGAGTATATTAGAGAACTGAGGAGAGGAGTATATTAGAGAACTGAGGAGAGGAGTATATTAGAGAATTGAGGAGAGGAGAAGAGTATATTAGAGAATTGAGGAGAGGAGAAGAGTATATTAGAGAACTGAGGAGAGGAGAAGAGTATATTAGAGAATTGAGAAGAGTGTATTAGAGAACTGAGGAGAGTAGTATATTAGAGAACTGAGGAGAGTAGTATATTAGAGAACTGAGGAGAGGAGTATATTAGAGAACTGAGGAGAGGAGTATATTAGAGAACTGAGGAGAGGAGTATATTAGAGAACTGAGGAGAGGAGTATATTAGAGAATTGAGGAGAGGAGAAGATTATATTAGAGAATTGAGGAGAGGAGAGGAGTATATTAGAGAACTGAGGAAAGGAGTATATTAGAGAACTGAGGAGAGGAGAATATTATATTAGAGAACTGAGGAGAGTCGAAGATTATATTAGAGAACTGAGGAGAGGAGTATATTAGAGAACTGAGGAGAGGAGTATATTAGAGAACTGAGGAGAGGCGAAGATTATATTAGAGAACTGAGGAGAGGAGAATATTATATTAGAGAACTGAGGAGAGGAGAAGATTATATTAGAGAACTGAGGAGAGGAGAAGATTATATTAGAGAACTGAGGAGAGGAGTATATTAGAGAACTGAGGAGAGGAGAGGACTATATTAGACTACTGAGGAGAGGAGTATATTAGAGAACTGAGGAGAGGCGAAGATTATATTAGAGAACTGAGGAGAGGAGTATAGTAGAGAATTGAGGAGAGGAGAGGAGTATATTAGAGAACTGAGGAAAGGAGTATATTAGAGAATTGAGGAGAGGAGAGGAGTATATTGGAGAACTGAGGAGAGGAGAATATTATATTAGAGAACTGAGGAGAGGCGAAGATTATATTAGAGAACTGAGGAGAGGAGAAGATTATATTAGTGACCTGAGGAGAGGAGAATATTATATTAGAGAACTGAGGAGAGGAGTATATTAGAGAACTGAGGAGAGGAGTATATTAGAGAACTGAGGAGAGGAGTATATTAGAGAACTGAGGAGAGGCGAAGATTATATTAGAGAACTGAGGAGAGGAGTATATTAGAGAACTGAGGAGAGGAGTATATTAGAGAACTGAGGAGAGGAGAATATTATATTAGAGAACTGAGGAGAGGAGAAGATTATATTAGAGAACTGAGGAGAGGAGTATATTAGAGAACTGAGGAGAGGAGAGGACTATATTAGAGAACTGAGGAGAGGAGTATATTAGAGAACTGAGGAGAGGAGAGGACTATATTAGACTACTGAGGAGAGGAGTATATTAGAGAACTGAGGAGAGGCGAAGATTATATTAGAGAACTGAGGAGAGGAGTATAGTAGAGAACTGAGGAGAGGAGAAGATTATATTAGAGAACTGAGGAGAGGAGAATATTAAATTAGAGAACTGAGGAGAGGAGAATATTATATTAGAGAACTGAGGAGAGGAGAATATTATATTAGAGAACTGAGGAGAAGATTATATTAGAGAACTGAGGAGAGGAGAATATTATATTAGAGAACTGAGGAGAGGAGTATATTAGAGAACTGAGGAGAGGAGTATAGTAGAGAACTGAGGAGAGGAGTATATTAGAGAACTGAGGAGAGGAGTATAGTAGAGAACTGAGGAGAGGAGTATATTAGAGAACTGAGGAGAGGAGAAGATTATATTAGAGAACTGAGGAGAGGAGAAGATTATATTAGAGAACTGAGGAGAGGAGAGGATTATATTAGAGAACTGAGGAGAGGAGAATATTATATTAGAGAACTGAGGAGAAGATTATATTAGAGAACTGAGGAGAGGAGAATATTATATTAGAGAACTGAGGAGAAGATTATATTAGACAACTGAGGAGAGGAGTATATTAGAGAACTGAGGAGAGGAGAGGATTATATTAGAGAACTGAGGAAAGGAGAATATTATATTAGAGAACTGAGGAGAGGAGTATATTATATTAGAGAACTGAGGAGAGGAGAGGATTATATTAGAGAACTGAGGAGAGGAGAATATTATATTAGAGAACTGAGGAGAGGAGTATATTAGAGAACTGAGGAGAGGAGAGGATTATATTAGAGAACTGAGGAGAGGAGTATATTAGAGAACTGAGGAGAGGAGAGGAGTATATTAGAGAACTGAGGAGAGGAGTATATTAGAGAACTGAGGAGAGGAGAGGAGTATATTAGAGAACTGAGGAGAGGAGAATATTATATTAGAGAACTGAGGAGAGGAGTATATTATATTAGAGAACTGAGGAGAGGAGTATATTAGACAACTGAGGAGAGGAGTATATTAGAGAACTGAGGAGAGGAGAGGATTATATTAGAGAACTGAGGAGAGGAGAATATTATATTAGAGAACTGAGGAGAGGAGAATATTATATTAGAGAACTGAGGAGAGGAGAGGATTATATTAGAGAACTGAGGAGAGGAGAATATTATATTAGAGAACTGAGGAGAGGAGTATATTAGAGAACTGAGGAGAGGAGAGGATTATATTACAGAACTGAGGAGAGGAGTATATTAGAGAACTGAGGAGAGGAGAGGATTATATTAGAGAACTGAGGAGAGGAGAAGATTATATTAGAGAACTGAGGAGAGGAGAAGATTATATTAGAGAACTGAGGAGAGGAGTATATTAGAGAACTGAGGAGAGGAGAGGATTATATTAGACAACTGAGGAGAGGAGAGGAGTATATTAGAGAATTGAGGAGAGGAGTATATTAGAGAACTGAGGAGAGGAGTATAGTAGAGAACTGAGGAGAGGAGAGGAGTATATTCGAGAACTGAGGAGAGGAGTATATTAGAGAACTGAGGAGAGGAGAGGAGTATATTAAAGAACTGAGGAGAGGAGTATATTAGAGAACTGAGGAGAGGAGAGGAGAGGAGTATAGTAGAGAACTGAGGAGAGGAGTATATTAGAGAACTGAGGAGAGGAGTATAGTAGAGAACTGAGGAGAGGAGTATATTATAGAACTGAGGAGAGGAGAGGAGTATAGTAGAGAACTGAGGAGAGGAGTATATTAGAGAACTGAGGAGAGGAGAGGAGTATAGTAGAGAACTGAGGAGAGGAGAGGAGTATAGTAGAGAACTGAGGAGAGGAGTATATTAGAGAACTGAGGAGAGGAGTATATTAGAGAACTGAGGAGAGGAGTATATTAGAGAACTGAGGAGAGGAGTATATTAGAGAACTGAGGAGAGGAGTATATTAGAGAACTGAGGAGAAGAGTATATTAGAGAACTGAGGAGAGGAGTATATTATAGAACTGAGGAGAGGCGAAGATTATATTAGAGAACTGAGGAGAGGAGTATATTAGAGAACTGAGGAGAGGAGTATATTAGAGAACTGAGGAGAGGAGAATATTATATTAGAGAACTGAGGAGAGGAGAAGATTATATTAGAGAACTGAGGAGAGGAGTATATTAGAGAACTGAGGAGAGGAGAGGACTATATTAGAGAACTGAGGAGAGGAGTATATTAGAGAACTGAGGAGAGGAGAGGACTATATTAGACTACTGAGGAGAGGAGTATATTAGAGAACTGAGGAGAGGCGAAGATTATATTAGAGAACTGAGGAGAGGAGTATAGTAGAGAACTGAGGAGAGGAGAAGATTATATTAGAGAACTGAGGAGAGGAGAATATTAAATTAGAGAACTGAGGAGAGGAGAATATTATATTAGAGAACTGAGGAGAGGAGAATATTATATTAGAGAACTGAGGAGAAGATTATATTAGAGAACTGAGGAGAGGAGAATATTATATTAGAGAACTGAGGAGAGGAGTATATTAGAGAACTGAGGAGAGGAGTATAGTAGAGAACTGAGGAGAGGAGTATATTAGAGAACTGAGGAGAGGAGTATAGTAGAGAACTGAGGAGAGGAGTATATTAGAGAACTGAGGAGAGGAGAAGATTATATTAGAGAACTGAGGAGAGGAGAAGATTATATTAGAGAACTGAGGAGAGGAGAGGATTATATTAGAGAACTGAGGAGAGGAGAATATTACATTAGAGAACTGAGGAGAAGATTATATTAGAGAACTGAGGAGAGGAGAATATTATATTAGAGAACTGAGGAGAAGATTATATTAGACAACTGAGGAGAGGAGTATATTAGAGAACTGAGGAGAGGAGAGGATTATATTAGAGAACTGAGGAAAGGAGAATATTATATTAGAGAACTGAGGAGAGGAGTATATTATATTAGAGAACTGAGGAGAGGAGAGGATTATATTAGAGAACTGAGGAGAGGAGAATATTATATTAGAGAACTGAGGAGAGGAGTATATTAGAGAACTGAGGAGAGGAGAGGATTATATTAGAGAACTGAGGAGAGGAGTATATTAGAGAACTGAGGAGAGGAGAGGAGTATATTAGAGAACTGAGGAGAGGAGTATATTAGAGAACTGAGGAGAGGAGAGGAGTATATTAGAGAACTGAGGAGAGGAGAATATTATATTAGAGAACTGAGGAGAGGAGTATATTATATTAGAGAACTGAGGAGAGGAGTATATTAGACAACTGAGGAGAGGAGTATATTAGAGAACTGAGGAGAGGAGAGGATTATATTAGAGAACTGAGGAGAGGAGAATATTATATTAGAGAACTGAGGAGAGGAGAATATTATATTAGAGAACTGAGGAGAGGAGAGGATTATATTAGAGAACTGAGGAGAGGAGAATATTATATTAGAGAACTGAGGAGAGGAGTATATTAGAGAACTGAGGAGAGGAGAGGATTATATTACAGAACTGAGGAGAGGAGTATATTAGAGAACTGAGGAGAGGAGAGGATTATATTAGAGAACTGAGGAGAGGAGAAGATTATATTAGAGAACTGAGGAGAGGAGAAGATTATATTAGAGAACTGAGGAGAGGAGTATATTAGAGAACTGAGGAGAGGAGAGGACTATATTAGACAACTGAGGAGAGGAGAGGAGTATATTAGAGAATTGAGGAGAGGAGTATATTAGAGAACTGAGGAGAGGAGTATAGTAGAGAACTGAGGAGAGGAGAGGAGTATATTCGAGAACTGAGGAGAGGAGTATATTAGAGAACTGAGGAGAGGAGAGGAGTATATTAGAGAACTGAGGAGAGGAGTATATTAGAGAACTGAGGAGAGGAGAGGAGAGGAGTATAGTAGAGAACTGAGGAGAGGAGTATATTAGAGAACTGAGGAGAGGAGTATAGTAGAGAACTGAGGAGAGGAGTATATTATAGAACTGAGGAGAGGAGAGGAGTATAGTAGAGAACTGAGGAGAGGAGTATATTAGAGAACTGAGGAGAGGAGAGGAGTATAGTAGAGAACTGAGGAGAGGAGAGGAGTATAGTAGAGAACTGAGGAGAGGAGTATATTAGAGAACTGAGGAGAGGAGTATATTAGAGAACTGAGGAGAGGAGTATATTAGAGAACTGAGGAGAAGAGTATATTAGAGAACTGAGGAGAGGAGTATATTATAGAACTGAGGAGAGGAGAGGATTATATTAGAGAACTGAGGAGAGGAGTATATTATAGAACTGAGGAGAGGAGAACAACAGAGGACAGGAGGAGAGGAGAGGAAGAGGAGAGAGAAGGGAGAAGAGGGAGAAGAGAGAAGAGAAGGATAACCTGCCCAGGGACTGGGGTTGAAAATTAGCCGGCTGGCTAAAACCGGCACTTTTACTGAAACGTTGATTAATGTGCACTGTCCCTGTAAAAATAAAATAAATAAACTAAACTAAAGGAGGAGGGAGAAGATATTTCCTCGTTTGGAAGGAGAAAACGCTGAATGTATTTTCCTAAATAACAGAGAATATAAGTTTAAGGGTCTGGGCAACATTATCTCAGGAACTCATTTGAATAAAGAGATTTGGAGGAGAGGATAGGAGAGGAGGAGGTAATTACGGATGTGGAGAGTGTGCGATGGACGAGAGCGAGTGATTACCAATTCTGGAGAGTGAGTCTCTCTCTTCTCCCTTTGCCCTCTCTTTCTCTCTCTCTTTCTAGTTCTCTCCATCCCGACAGACCCTTGTGCTGTGAATGCAGCACTCTGTAATGGAACCATGTGTCTGGAGGGGGCCTGCATTCATCTCTCTCTCGCCCCCCACCCCTCTCTCTCTCTCTCTCTCTACCCACCCCTCTCTCTCTCACCCCCCCCTCTCTCTCTCACCCCCACCCCTCTCTCTCTCTCTCTCTCACCCCCCCCCTCTCTCTCTCACCCCCACCCCTCTCTCTCTCTCTCTCTCTCTCTCGCCCCCCCCCTCTCTCTCTCACACTCCCCCCTCTCTCTCTCTCTCTCTCACCCCCACCCCTCTCTCTCTCTCGCCCCCCCCCCCCTCTCTCTCACACTCCCCCCTCTCTCTCTCTCTCTCTCTCACACTCCCCCCCTCTCTCTATCTCTCCCCGCACATCGGTCTGCCGGTGAAAAATGAAGAGATTAGGCTGCCCAGAGTCTGTCTGGCTCTGATGTTGGTGGGGAGGTTAACCTGTTCACCTCTGAACACACACACCACAGTAGGCGGATTAATGGGAGGGAATGTAAAATTATAATGACCTTTTGACCCCCAAACACCCCTTGAGCAACAGCAAATGGGATATAGGAGTCATAATATGCAGATGGAAGTGTATGCAGGTGTATTACGAGTGATTGTGTGTGTGTGTATGCTTTGGGGCCTCAGATCTACCTGCCTCCATCACTTTTCCAGTGACTAGAGACACTGAGTGTGTGTATGTAGACCTCATTTGGCCCATAGGGAATATGTCTCCACGCTAACTAAACAACAATACATGATTCTTACTCTGGTTATTTCACTACATTTCAGTAGAAATTTCCACTCATTGCACTTTCAAAATCGCTTTGGCTTTTCCAACTGGAGAAACTAATGGAGAGAATTTGTCAAACAGAATTTATGTTGATGATTTCTCATCAGAGAAAACCCATCTCGGCGATAAGCAACCTGATAACATCGTCTTCTCACGCGATCGGCACGCCCAATAAAATATTACTCATCCCGGTTTCTCAATTCATTTCCCCCATTTTTCCACTTGGATGGTTAATCTCATTCTCAATCAAGGAAAACAACGGAATCAGAACAGCATCCCCGTCGCTCCCGAGTCCCAACCCCCGACTCCTAGTCCCAGAAATACAGGCTGAACCAGCATCCCCGTCGCTCCCGAGTCCCAGCCCCCGACTCCTAGTCCCAGAAATACAGGCTGAAGCAGCATCCCCGTCGCTCCCGAGTCCCAACCCCCGAATCTTAGTCCCAGAAATACAGGCTGAACCAGCATCCCCGTCGCTCCCGAGTCCCAACCCCCGACTCTTAGTCCCAGAAATACAGGCTGAACCAGCATCCCCGTCGCTCCCGAGTCCCAACCCCCGACTCTTAGTCCCAGAAATACAGGCTGAACCAGCATCCCCGTCGCTCCCGAGTCCCAACCCCCGACTCCTAGTCCCAGAAATACAGGCTGAACCAGCATCCCCGTCGCTCCCGAGTCCCAGCCCCCGACTCCTAGTCCCAGAAATACAGGCTGAATCAGCATCCCCGTCGCTCCCGAGTCCCAACCCCCGACTCCTAGTCCCAGAAATACAGGCTGAACCAGCATCCCCGTCGCTCCCGAGTCCCAACCCCCGACTCCTAGTCCCAGAAATACAGGCTGAACCAGCATCCCCGTCGCTCCCGAGTCCCAACCCCCGACTCTTAGTCCCAGAAATACAGGCTGAACCAGCATCCCCGTCGCTCCCGAGTCCCAACCCCCGACTCTTAGTCCCAGAAATACAGGCTGAACCAGCATCCCCGTCGCTCCCGAGTCCCAACCCCCGACTCCTAGTCCCAGAAATACAGGCTGAAGCAGCATCCCCGTCGCTCCCGAGTCCCAACCCCCGACTCCTAGTCCCAGAAATACAGGCTGAACCAGCATCCCCGTCGCTCCCGAGTCCCAACCCCCGACTCCTAGTCCCAGAAATACAGGCTGAACCAGCATCCCCGTCGCTCCCGAGTTCCAGCCCCCGACTCATAGTCCCAGAAATACAGGCTGAACCCTAGAATGGTCTGGCGACATAAATCAGAATTGCAGAGCGTGAGCGTGGGACGGCAGGTTGAAAAACCTCTGCAATACGCCGCACGGACGCATCCAATTAATCTGATGGATTAGGTTTTGTTCCCTCAATTCATTAGAGGGAATATTCCTCTCCGTCTGGCATTAAAGAGCCGCGCCTCATTGGCTGCTGCCGGCTTTAAGATGAATGCAACAACAACTTACAGCAAACAGTCCGTAACTACACACCTTTACATAGAATGGAAGCTTACATTAGGTTCATATCTTCAATGTCTACAAACGTTCAATGACATGTAAAATAGGTTCCCAAAGAGGTCAATAACTAAAAGACACACATATACACTGAGTGTAGAAAACATTAGGAACTAATATTGAGTTGCACCCCCCTTTTGCCCTCAGAACAGCTTCGATTCGTCGGGCATGAACTCTACAAGGTGTCGAAAGCGTTCCACTGGGATGCTGGGCCATGTTGACTCCAATGCTTCACATAGTTGTGTCAAGTTGTCTGGATGTCCTTTGGGTGATGGACCATTCTTGATACGCACGGGAAACTGTTGAGTGTGTTAAACCCAGCAGCGTTGCAGTTCTTGACACACTCAAACCTGGCACCTAGTACAATACCCCGTTCAAAGGCACTTAAATATGTTGTCTTACCCATTCACCCTCTGAATGGCACACATACACAATCCATGTCTCAATTGTCTCAAGGCTTAAAAATCTTCTTTAACCTGTCTCCTCCCCTTCATCTAAACGAGTGGTCACCAACTGGTCGATCGCGATAGACTGGTCGATCTCCAAGGCATTCCTAGTCGATCACCAAACATTTCTGTAAAAACGTAACGATAAAGCCTTGCATTCCTATTTATTTTATTTGTCACGCACTGTTGGCGGTAGGCGCACCGGATTCAATTGCCCTGCGCTACGGGTAGGCGAAGTGTTTCTATTTTCAGCCCTTACATATGTTTTAAAAAGGTACAAACTCTGCCTTCCCGGGGGGTGCAAATCAAGTGCACTATAGGCCTACCACTGGCCAATCGGATGGCTCAGATTACCGTGTCTGCAGTAACTAGGCAGGCGTAAAATAGATCTACAGAAAAGTAGATACTGTGAGACTTGTAAACTTTGAAAACCATGACTTTGAGAGTCAACGAACACATCAAAGAGCTGCTGTTTTTATGAGTGACTTCATGTTCTCACCCAGCACTGTCAAGTCAACACTTTTATACGCCATAAAATGTGCGTTCTTCCTATTTCCACTCGCCCTACAACCAGCACTGCAGCAGTAATGAATGACTACAACGAGCACTGCAGCAGTAATGAATGACTACAACCAGCACTGCAGCAGTAATGAATGACTACAACCAGCACTGCAGCAGTAATGAATGACTACAACCAGCACTGCAGCAGTAATGAATGACTACAACGAGCACTGCAGCAGTAATGAATGACTACAACCAGCACTGCAGCAGTAATGGATGACTACAACCAGCACTGCAGCAGTAATGAATGACTACAACCAGCACTGCAGCAGTAATGGATGACTACAACCAGCACTGCAGCAGTAATGAATGACTACAACCAGCACTGCAGCAGTAATGAATGACTACAACCAGCACTGCAGCAGTAATGAATGACTACAACCAGCACTGCAGCAGTAATGAATGACTACAACCAGCACTGCAGCAGTAATGAATGACTACAACCAGCACTGCAGCAGTAATGAATGAGTAGGAAAGTGGATCTATAGGCTTGTGTTGTTATTATTAGCGACTCAAGTTTCGCCATCAGCTGGGTGACGGTGTCCCTTTTTGGTCAGTGTCAGAGGAGGAAGGGGAGAACCTGACCATCAGCTGGGTGACGGTGTCCCTTTTTGGTCAGTGTCAGAGGAGGAAGGGGAGAACCTGACCATCAGCTGGGTGACGGTGTCCCTTTTTGGTCAGTGTCAGAGGAGGAAGGGGAGAACCTGACCATCAGCTGGGTGACGGTGTCCCTTTTTGGTCAGTGTCAGAGGAGGAAGGGGAGAGCCTGACCATCAGCTGGGTGACGGTGTCCCTTTTTGGTCAGTGTCAGAGGAGGAAGGGGAGAGCCTGACCATCGGCTGGGTGACGGTGTCCCTTTTTGGTCAGTGTCAGAGGAGGAAGGGGAGAGCCTGACCATCAGCTGGGTGACGGTGTCCCTTTTTGGTCAGTGTCAGAGGAGGAAGGGGAGAACCTGACCATCAGCTGGGTGACGGTGTCCCTTTTTGGTCAGTGTCAGAGGAGGAAGGGGAGAACCTGACCATCAGCTGGGTGACGGTGTCCCTTTTTGGTCAGTGTCAGAGGAGGAAGGGGAGAGCCTGACCATCGGCTGGGTGACGGTGTCCCTTTTTGGTCAGTGTCAGAGGAGGAAGGGGAGAGCCTGACCATCGGCTGGGTGACGGTGTCCCTTTTTGGTCAGTGTCAGAGGAGGAAGGGGAGAGCCTGACCATCGGCTGGGTGACGGTGTCCCTTTTTGATCAGTGTCAGAGGAGGAAGGGGAGAGCCTGACCATCAGCTGGGTGACGGTGTCCCTTTTTGGTCAGTGTCAGAGGAGGAAGGGGAGAGCCTGACCATCAGCTGGGTGACGGTGTCCCTTTTTGGTCAGTGTCAGAGGAGGAAGGGGAGAGCCTGACCATCAGCTGGGTGACGGTGTCCCTTTTTGGTCAGTGTCAGAGGAGGAAGGGGAGAGCCTGACCATCAGATGGGTGACGGTGTCCCTTTTTGGTCAGTGTCAGAGGAGGAAGGGGAGAGCCTGACCATCAGCTGGGTGACGGTGTCCCTTTTTGGTCAGTGTCAGAGGAGGAAGGGGAGAGCCTGACCATCAGATGGGTGACGGTGTCCCTTTTTGGTCAGTGTCAGAGGAGGAAGGGGAGAGCCTGACCATCAGCTGGGTGACGGTGTCCCTTTTTGGTCAGTGTCAGAGGAGGAAGGGGAGAGCCTGACCATCAGATGGGTGACGGTGTCCCTTTTTGGTCAGTGTCAGAGGAGGAAGGGGAGAGCCTGACCATCAGCTGGGTGACGGTGTCCCTTTTTGGTCAGTGTCAGAGGAGGAGAGGAGAGCCTGACCATCAGATGCAGGTACCATCAACCCAGTAAAAAAAAAAAAAGTGAGTTATTTTAATGTCTGCTGTGCCTCACAAGTAATACAACAACTGATCTACTACCGGTGTGATCATATAGCCTACCTCGCATGTTAAAACAATGATCTACTACCGGTGTGATCATATAGCCTACCTCGCATGTTAAAACAATGATCTACTACCGGTGTGATCATATAGCCTACCTCGCATGTTAAAACAATGATCTACTACCGGTGTGATCATAGAGCCTACCTCGCATGTTAAAACAATGATCTACTACCGGTGTGATCATATAGCCTACCTCGCATGTTAAAACAATGATCTACTACCGGTGTGATCATATAGCCTACCTCGCATGTTAAAACAATGATCTACTACCGGTGTGATCATATAGCCTACCTCGCATGTTAAAACAATGATCTACTACCGGTGTGATCATATAGCCTACCTCGCATGTTAAAACAATGATCTATTACCGGTGTGATCATATAGCCTACCTCGCATGTTAAAACAATGATCTATTACCGGTGTGATCATAGAGCCTACCTCGCATGTTAAAACAATGATCTACTACCGGTGTGATCATATAGCCTACCTCGCATGTTAAAACAATGATCTATTACCGGTGTGATCATATAGCCTACCTCGCATGTTAAAACAATGATCTATTACCGGTGTGATCATATAGCCTACCTCGCATGTTAAAAAAATTATCTGAGAAGAACATTGCAATGGGCAGGGCAATTCAAGAAAAGTCCACATGCAGCGATAATGTATTGGGCCTATAGCCTACTGCACAAACCTCATTACTACAGTACTGTTTTGAATAGGTTAATGTTGCATAGGCTAACGTTTTTTTAAGTCATGTTAACAAAAAAACCTGAACGGTGGATCTTGGCTTGCAGTTTGACTCAGAAAGTGGTCTCGACAAAAGGTTGGTGACCACTGATCTACGATGATTGAAGTGGATTTGACAAGTGACATCAATAAGGGATCATAGCTTTTCACCTGGAGTCACCTGGTCAGTCCGTGTTCCTGGAAAGACATTCCTAACGTTCTGCACTCAGTTTATTTACATAGATCAACTCTCACGTAGTCTTGACAAGGTCTACAAACTTCTAATGACATTTATAAAAGCTCCCAGGTTTTCCGTGTTTAAAATAATCCTATAAAACTACGGGTTTAACCTTTTAATACAGAGATAGGAGTATAGACAAGACACATCAATTGACGGCTCAATCTACAGTGGGAGACACCAGCTAAGGTAACCCTGTAAATAACAGAGACCTTTTCTCAAAACTACCAAACAAATGTATTTTCAATCGTCTTTTTCCTTCTCATGCATACAGACCCTGAACACTGAGGAAATGGCTCTTCAGGTTTCCATCTACACACATCCTGTTCTCAATCTCATCTCAACACTCTGACATTCCAAACAACAGTACATGCTACTAAAAGTAAGTTCCCAATGAATTAGTAATACAAATTTTAATCTGGTAAATGACGGCGAGCTCACACTCACAGCTTGAGAAAAAGAAAGCATCCAGTCCAACACGGTTAACTTGTTATTTTCCAGAGGGCGCTCCAAAAACAAATAGTTTCCCAGAGAGCCACGGCTGGTGCCTAATGGGGTTTTGTGTTGTAACCTTTAACAAATGATTCTGTTCATTGTTTTTACCCAATGTTTCCGCGGCCTCTGTCTTCAAAGGTCAAAAGACGTGGCTCGAGGAGCCAGATAAATGAGGAGTTAACCAAGCAGAAAGGAGAGGCGGAGTAGGGAACAGGGAGAAACAGAGAGTGTGTGTTTTGGTTGGCGAGAAGCAAAGGGAGAGAGATGATTCTTAATTATACTAATTGTATACGGGGTAGAAGGAAGGAGGAGGAAGTTCACCAATCACCCATTACTGATCCCTGTATTCTAACAGGTTACAATGCCACCCCATCACCCATTACTGATCCCTGTATTCTAACAGGTTACAATGCCACCCCATCACCCATTACTGATCCCTGTATTCTAACAGGTTACAATGCCACCCCATCACCCATTACTGATCCCTGTATTCTAACAGGTTACAATGCCACCCCATCACCCATTACTGATCCCTGTATTCTAACAGGTTACAATGCCACCCCATCACCCATTACTGATCCCTGTATTCTAACAGGTTACAATGCCACCCCATCACCCATTACTGATCCCTGTATTCTAACAGGTTACAATGCCACCCCATCACCCATTACTGATCCCTGTATTCTAACAGGTTACAATGCCACCCCATCACCCATTACTGATCCCTGTATTCTAACAGGTTACAATGCCACCCCATCACCCATTACTGATCCCTGTATTCTAACAGGTTACAATGCCACCCCATCACCCATTACTGATCCCTGTATTCTAACAGGTTACAATGCCACCCCATCACCCATTACTGATCCCTGTATTCTAACAGGTTACAATGCCACCCCATCACCCATTACTGATCCCTGTATTCTAACAGGTTACAATGCCACCCCATCACCCATTACTGATCCCTGTATTCTAACAGGTTACAATGCCACCCCATCACCCATTACTGATCCCTGTATTCTAACAGGTTACAATGCCACCCCATCACCCATTAATGATCCCTGTATTCTAACAGGTTACAATGCCTCTCATGTGAGCTGTACCTCTCCACTGTCTACCCATTCACTGGTCTCCAGACAGACACTGTAGCATTCCTCAGATAAGAGTCAGAATGTGGTCTACAGCGGAGGCATTGTTCAGGAGTAGGACGCCTGGTGTATAGGATCAATATTGCACAGAGCCTGGCCCATTGTGAGTGAGAAAACGTGCATGTGTGAGAGAGAGAGGCAGAGACACAGAGAGAGAGAGAAAGAGAGAGAGAGAGAGAGACACATAGAGAGAGAGAGAGAGAGAGAGAGAGAGAGAGGCAGAGACACAGAGAGAGAGAGAGAGAGACAGAGAGAGAGAGAGAGAGAGAGAGAGAGAGAGAGAGAGAGAGAGAGAGAGAGAGAGAGAGAGAGAGAGAGAGAGAGGCAGAGACAGAGAGACAGAGCGAGACAGAGACAGAGAGGAAGAGAGAGAGGCAGAGAGAGAGGTAGAGACAGAGAGGCAGAGAGAGGTAGAGACAGAGAGAGCGAGAGAGAGAGAGAGAGAGAGAGAGAGAGAGAGAGAGAGAGAGAGAGAGAGAGAGGCAGAGAGAGAGGTAGAGAGAGAGGTAGAGAGAGAGAGAGAGAGGCAGAGACAGAGAGGCAGAGAGAGGTAGAGACAGAGAGAGAGAGAGGCAGAGAGGCAGAGAGAGGTAGAGACAGAGAGAGAGAGAGAGAGAGAGAGAGAGAGAGAGAGAGAGAGAGGCAGAGAGAGAGAGAGAGGCAGAAACAGAGAGGCAGAGGCAGAGAGGCAGAGGCAGAGAGGCAGAGATAGACAAAGAGAGGCAGAGACAGAGAGGCAGAGACAGAGAGAGAGAGGCAGAGACAGAGACAGAGACAGAGAGAGGCAGAGAAAGAGAGAGAGAGAGAGAGAGAGAGGCAGAGAGGCAGAGGGAGAGCGACAGAGAGGCAGAGGGAGAGCGACAGAGAGGCAGAGGGAGAGCGACAGAGAGGCAGAGACAGAAATAGACAGAGACAGAGAGAGGCAGAGAAAGAGAGAGGCAGAGAGAGAGAGGCAGAGAGAGAGAGAGGCAGAGAGAGAGGCAGAGGCAGAGAGAGAGACAGAGACAGAGGCAGAGAGAGAGGCAGAAACAGAGGCAGAGACAGAAAGAGAGAGATACAGAGAGAAAGAGAAAACACAGTTCAGATGAATGGAGTATGTTTGGATTCCTGTCTGTCTCTGTCTGTCAGAGAAAATACCTAAATATTCTGTCTGTCCTATCCTAAGGTATCTGGATAAAGTTTGTCAACCTTCCACATTCTTATCATCAACCATCGTAATGTCACTATTACCAATGCCAGATCACCATCCTCACTGTCATCATCACTGTTATCATCATCATCACCACTACCACAATAATCATATAATATATCACCTGAAACATCACACACACACACACACACACACACACACACACACACACACACACACACACACACACACACACACACACACACACACACACACACACACACACACACACACACACACACACACACACTACAATACAATAAGGACACTAGCGCTGCACGTCTCAAATGTGGCGTTAAAGTCCCAGAGAGTCCTCGCTATCCTCATAAGTCATTGTCCACATAACCCTGAGATTTTCCAGGGGCCAATACTAGCCGGGCCATAAAACGTTACGCTGTATTCTGCCAGCGCCCCTGTATGCTGAGCAGGAGGCCTGGAATTCATACAGCCACATTATAATATTTCAATAAGAACCTCCCATAAATTCAATATAGCAATACCGCTGACACATGCAGCCATATTGATTCAATCTCTGGGCTGGGAGACAGATGGCCTGGGAGAGAGAGGAGGAAGTGTTGCGACCACAGAGGGGTGGGTAGATGGATACAGACACGGAGCCAGCGGGTTAAAGTCCATTAAGGTGAATGGGGGAAGACGATAGCCAATTGTGTTGAGAGTTCCGGGAATGATTGACAGGTGGAGGGGTTGTTTAGGAGATTTCTCTCCCGCCCTAGCAACCACCGTCGATAGAGAAGCACTTCTGATCATCTACTTCAGACCTCAGTAAAAAAACATTGGTGCCAGACAGTAGAAAAGGCTTCTCTCTGGGCTGGGAAGCTGGTGGGTGTGAAGGGTTTTTGCTCCAGCCTAGCACTAGCACACATAAAAAAGATATTTAGAAAAAAAATCACATATTTAAAAAAAAATATATATATATATTTATATAAATAATTTACCTCTTGCTCCCGGCGAGCCTTTAGTTGTTTTCTACTGCCGGTCCCCGTAAGGAAACGTTTTCCATCAAAGTGATTCATTCACAGTTAATCAGCGTTTGTTTTTCAGCTTGTTGTTCTCCTTCTGTTTCCTTCCTCCATCCCTCCTAGGTCTCCCCATTCTTAATTAAGGCGCTCGTTCGCCACAAACATTCATTTTAATGCTCCAGTCCCTTGGAATGGAGAGCTAAGCATCCTGGAAAAGGGCCCAAAATACAAATACAAAAATCTCCTGTCTGAAGTGTTCTTTTATTTCACGCTTTGGTTCACAGTTCAATTCACTTAATATAGACTCAGCCCCCCCCCCCCCCCCCCCCCCTGAACATCTCCGGGAGAAAACCTACATATTTGCTAAGACGCAATAAGTGACAACGTTCTGCTCGGATTATGAAAAAAATATGAGATTTATATATACTTGAGTCGTGTCTTTGGGAAGCAGGGCGGAGGAGGTTGTGTGCAGACAAACTTAATGAAGTAATGGGTTGGGATGATATGGGAATGGGACGTGAGGCGTGGCTAATGTGTAGGCGGAGGAGATAGCCGCCCTAGCGGCTCGCTTTCACAGATGGATCCGGTCAGGGTGAACTCAAAAACATCCAGATGGAGCTTCATTAGACTCAAACGTTGAAGTAAAACATATTTCTAAGGGGTCGAGAGAAGAAGGTTCTCAGGCTCTGAACATCCTTTTCTGACCGTCTGTTAGGCTGCTGAGGTGACGTTCCACCAAACCACAGATACGGGGTCAGATATTGTTTCGTCTCCCTCATAGCTAAGGTTCAGATTGGGGTTAATATAATCTGATCCTAGATCTGTGGTTAGTGGCAATGTCTACTTCGAGCATCCTCCTCTGGAACTGCTTGAGTACACCATTTTGGAGCGAAAGGCTAGTCACTCTGAGGGATTGCTTCAGCCATTTTGGAGCGAAAGGCTAGTCACTCTGAGGGATTGCTTCAGCCATTTTGGAGCGAAAGGCTAGTCACTCTGAGGGATTGCTTCAGCCATTTTGGAGCGAAAGGCTAGTCACTCTGAGGGATTGCTTCAGCCATTTTGGCTCAATCTAATGCCACAGTTTAAGTTCCTGGATACGAAAGTCCACTTCTACGAATTGGTGCTCTTGAATGGCAGTTGGAGATCTCCTTTTGACCCAAGGGAGAACGACTGCCCCCTCTCGTTGAAGCCACGGAGGCTGACCGCGGTACTGCAGGAAGTGTTAGCAGAAAACAGGCCCCACATTATAGTGAATGCAGATCTTTCTGGTCAATCTTCCTGTAAATAAAGATGTTTTTAGAAGGCATTCATGGTACCTCTAATTGCTTCTAATATAGCAGATGTATATCCTGGTATATTTTATAAGGATAACTGACTTACTAAATGGTAGCCTGCAGTACCCTGGGTGGCCTTCAACTTGAGTTCCTCAATGAGAGAGGGCAGCACTGAGCTAGCCTGCAACGTAACTTCCTGAAGTATCTCAAACTGCTCATAGACTAACAAATGGACTTTGTTTAGTCACCAACATCTCTCATTATCCGGGATCCTCCAGAGCAGTTCTTGGGCACTGATCAGATACAATTTAATCTAGTTTAGTCCTGTTTGGTTCCCATTCATCAATTGATACATTCAATATACTCTTCCAGGATTGGGCCATTTTTTATAATGTTATTATCCTGTCTGGTAGCCAACTGCCTGCAGCCAAAAATACAAACAAAAAAAGACTGTGGGCAGAGAGGGCTGTACGGATACAGACCAGCCTGGTTTGTGGTGTACCTTTCTGTTCAGATAGAGAGAGAGAGATAGATGGTAAGAGAGAGACAGAGGGAGAGAGAGTAGGAGAGAGAGAGAGAGAGAGATAGATGGTAAAAGAGAGAGAGAGAGATGGTAAGAGAGACAGAGAGAGAACCTACCCACTTCTTGGAAAATGTGAACATTCTAAACAAACAACACAGAGTTATCTATCCAAAACGGAGATGTATGGATAAACCACTTCTCTAATCGTTTTGGCTCTATAACAAAGAACGAACAGCAAAAACATATACATGATCAAATACAAATGTTAGAATCAACTATTAAAGACTACCAGAACCTACTGGATTCTACAATTACATTGAATGAACTACAGGAAAAAATACAAACCCTCCAACCCAAAAGGCCTGTGGTGTTGATGGTCTCCTAAATGAAATGATAAAATATACAGACCACAAATTCCAATTGGCTATACTTAAACTCTAACATCATCCCCAGCTCTGGCATCTTCCCCAATACAACACTGTATATAGACATAATGACATTTGACATGTCTTGATTCTTTTGGAACTTTCTAGTGTAATGTTTACTGTCATTTTTCTATTGTTTATTTCACTTTTGTTTATTATCTATTTCACTTGCTTTGGCAATGTAAACATACGCTTCCCATGCCAATAAAGCCCTTAAATTGAAATTGAATTGAGAGAGAGGAGGTAAGAGAAAGAGGGGGGAGGTGAGAAAGAGCGAGGGGAGGTAAAAGAGGGAGAGAGAGAGGGTGTGAGAGAGAGAGGAGGTGAGAGAAAGAGAGGGGGGAGGTGAGAGAACGAGAGGGGGGAGGTGAGAGAACGAGAGGGGGGAGGTGAGAGAACGAGAGGGGGAGGTGAGAGAACGAGAGGGGGGAGGTGAGAGAACGAGAGGGGGGAGGTGAGAGAACGAGAGGGGGGAGGTGAGAGAACGAGAGGGGGGAGGTGAGAGAACGAGAGGGGGGAGGTGAGAGAACGAGAGGGGGAGGTGAGAGAACGAGAGGGGGAGGTGAGAGAACGAGAGGGGGGAGGTGAGAGAACGAGAGGGGGGAGGTGAGAGAACGGGAGGGGGAGGTGAGAGAACGGGAGGGGGGGATGAGAGAACGAGAGGGGGGAGGTGAGAGATCGAGAGGGGGGAGGTGAGAGATCGAGAGGGGGGAGGTGAGAGAACGAGAGGGGGAGGTGAGAGAAAGAGGGGTGAAAGAAAGGGAGGGGGAGGTGAGATAAAGGGAGGGGGTGGTGAGAGAAAGAGAGGGGGGAGGTGAGAGAACGAGAGGGGGGAGGTGAGAGAACGAGAGGGGGGAGGTGAGAGAACGAGAGGGGGGAGGTGAGAGAACGAGAGGGGGGAGGTGAGAGAACGAGAGGGGGGAGGTGAGAGAAAGAGAGGGGGGAGGGGAGAGAAGGAGAGGGGGAGGTGAGAGAAAGAGAGAAAGAGAGGGGGGAGGTGAGAGAAAGGGAGGGGGAGGTGAGAGAAAGAGAGAAAGAGAGGGGGGAGGTGAGAGAAAGGGAGGGGGAGGTGAGAGAAAGAGGGGTGAAAGAAAGGGAGGGGAGGTGAGAGAAAGAGCGAGAGGTAAAAGAGAGAGAGAGAGAGAAGGGGGGATAGTAAGAGAGGGAAACAGAGAAAAGCAGACAGGATTGTAAGAGGTCTATTTGTGGGTTATCTGTGTGGAGTGTGAATGGCCTTCTCTCTCTCTCTCTTCTCTCTCCCTCTCTCTTCTCTCCCTCTCTCTAACTCTCTCCTCTCTCTCTCTCTTTCTTCTCCAACTCTCTCTTCTCCAACTCTCTCTTCTCCAACTCTCTCTTCTCTCTCTCTCTCTCTTCTCTAACTCTCTCTCTTCTCTAACTCTCTCTCTTCTCTAACTCTCTCTCTTCTCTAACTCTCTCTCTTCTCTAACTCTCTCTCTTCTCTAACTCTCTCTTCTCTAACTCTCTCTTCTCTAACTCTCTCTTCTCTAACTCTCTCTTCTCTCTAACTCTCTCTTCTCTCTCTTCTCTCTCTTCTCTCTCTTCTCTCTCTTACTCTCTCTAACTCTCTCTAACTCTCTCTAACTCTCTCTCTTCTCTCTCTAACTCTCTCTCTTCTCTCTCTAACTCTCTCTCTTCTCTCTCTAACTCTCTCTAACTCTCTCTTCTCTAACTCTCTCTTCTCTAACTCTCTCTTCTCTAACTCTCTCTTCTCTAACTCTCTCTTCTCTAACTCTCTCTTCTCTAACTCTCTCTTCTCTAACTCTCTCTTCTCTAACTCTCTCTTCTCTAACTCTCTCTCCTCTCCTCTCTCTCTCCTCTCCTCTCTCTCTCTTCTCTGTGTCCTGAAACAGCTCCAGTCGCCCATGAGCTTTTCTGCACAGTCTGAACCGACTGGCCAACCGCATCAGTCGCTTTTATTACCCAAACAACCCTGGTCTCTCTCCCTCTCATTCTCTCTCTCTCTCATTCTCTCTCTCTCCAAAGGGTTTTGAGCCCGGCCAGAGATGAAGGGAGAAGGTGATAAGGGAGAGAAGAGTGAATGGGCCAGATGAAGGAGGGAGGAGAGGAGAGAAAGAGGGGGAAGAAAATGCAGAAAGGACATCCAGTAGTCTGACAAGAGGATAATTTCATGCAAATGTAGCTTTTAGTTTGGAAATCAAGGCAGCGTTTTTTCTCTCCTCCCTCTCCACTAAATGTTCTTCTCTCTGTTTTTTTAATTTCACACTCCGATGCACAACTATAAATGATGACCGGGAAATCTTTCTGGAAAAACACCCTGTAGTTTGAGCACTATTTTTAGTTTTTGGTTGACTTTCGACAACAATAATATTTCCCCAGTAAATAAGCACAGTAACAACAACCGGTGCTTAGGGTTTGGTGGGAACATATCTGTGTGAAATAGCTTCCCTTTGTAGCCTGCAAAATCTGTTGGAACTAAACTGCTCCAGACGCTGATAAACACACACACACACACACACACACACACACTTTTGTTCTTCTATGCTCGTGGGGACCTAAAATTGATTTCCATTCAAAATCCTATTTTCCCTAACCCCTAAACCTAACACTAAACCTAACACCTGTTAGATTCTAAATGAACCTATTAAAACACACGGACGCTTAATAAAGCTCAACCCAAGTTTATTCACCCATTGGGTCGATACAGCTGAGTAAGACAAAAGACATCCACACAAGCACTGATATTTAACCCTTTCCCCTATGCCGAGTCTCCTCCTACACATCTGAACAGCCAATGCGTCTCTGTTGCTAGACCAAACCTTAATGATATCTGTTCTATCTGTTCATAAATACAAATCAAATTGTTAAATTATGAGCCTAGTTGGTTTAGCCACGGAAAAAGTCAGGAACCTTCCCACTAGCCATGATTGGCTGAGATAATGGATGGGCTGGACATGCCAGGAGATGAGTTTGGATTGGTCTGCCATGTAGCCGTTTCTGTCTATAACGTGAGCTGTTCAGTATGTGTTGACAGTCCTTTCTACTGTGCCGTTTTTGAAAGACATAACGTTAGCCATCGAGAACTACAAACTTTTTGCTACTTTTCTCAACATTGATGCCCTGAATTTAGCAGGCGCTATCGACAGATCAGTAAGAGTGATGGGCTACTTTCTGCACACGCCACGGTCAATGTGAACCGAGTGACTTGACACAACGCTGGCCAAACAAGATGTAGCTACAAACAAAACGTTAAATGGTTCCAATCTGCCCTGAAGCATTCATCCATGTATACGGGTAAGAGTGTAGCGACATTTTCAAGATATGCGTTTCTAATTTTGTCAGGGAGTCATTTTCTATTGCAAGTTAAAGCATACTGTTAGGTAGCTAGCAAACGTTAGCTTGCTGGCTCGCTAGCTAACGTTACGTGTATGATCTGTGTAATATTATTTGAATCAGCAATCAATTTGCATTGCTAGTTACAGCCTAACATTAGCTAGTTAACATTGAAACGAATTTGTTAGCTTTAGCTACTTGCAGATTCATACTACAGCTATGACAATGTTTGTATTGGTAGCAGTATTAGTTGAGGTTATGCCGGTTCATTGTTTAGCTAGCTAGCTAAATGTCTAAACAAAAGACTCCACTCCGGCCGGATTATTACATGACCCATCAAATTAGCAGGTGTGTCTGGGGGTGACTACGGCCATCGGTTGTATTTAATGAACATGTGTACATGTCTAGACAATAGTGTCCCATCCACTTAGCTAGATGTGGCTGGGGGTTGGTTATAGCATTTCCTTCACATGACCCATCCATTTAGACAACCGTGTCGGGTCAGCGTCATCTAATAACGAGAAAATATTTATTAAATATTTTTATCCTAGATTTTATTTGATACAGCGTGTGTTTACCACATGTGAATCCTTAAAGAGATGGGTGGGGCTAAAGCTTAAGAGGGTGTGAACGATGCTGAATCGGCATAGACAAAGAAAAGCTCTCCACAAGGTGTACCAAAACATTCAAGGGCCATTTTCTCAAAAGTGTGGTTACAAGCTTATCAACTTTCAAAGCAGAATTACTTTCCCATTGTCCCTCAACTGCAGTGTATGATATACCATCTTCTAGTCTCTACTTTTATCCAATGTAAAAAACACAATTTCAAATTTTGCTACATAAGACCAAATCGAGGAGGTCGGTCACATTTTACTGTCCTTGTGGGGACTTTGGGGAATATAGGTCCCCACAAGGACAGAGGAACCAACCCACCCACAGCCTCTCTCTGATACAGTCCACCATCTTCTCACTCTGCTCACAATGTGTCGTTTAACTATTTATAGCCCATTAGTAATTATCTCTTCCTCTTAATTGTCATCCCACAATGCTCCTTTCATTTCTGTCTGTCTGTCTGTCTGTCTGTCTGTCTGTCTGTCTGTCTGTCTGAAAACCGACTCTTCAAGAGGAGAACCTATTTTTCTTCTAATCCTCTAACTGTGTCAAGCTCTCCCCCTCTTTCTCAGAAAACTGACTATAGGAGACTAAAAACTATTTATCGATCTGTCTGTCCATCTCTTAATGTGCCATTCCAATGTTACATCCATCCATTCTACCTAATGCTATATTGCTTTTCTGACTGTTGGGAGAAACAGATATTATACTACATATATATATATATATATATATCTTATAGATGGTTTAGAACAAACATATCAAACTGGATCTAAAACGTCACTGCTGATGAGTGAGTCCATCTTGAACAAAATGTTTTTACTTGTCCCTGTCTGTCTGTGTGAGTGAGTGTGTGTGTCTGTGTGTCTGTGCGTGTGTGTCCGAGTGTGTGTCATGGCCTCCCCCCCCCCCCCCATAAATTGTATTTCCTAGCTGAGTCTCCTCGTAATCGTCCAGACGGGACACGTCGACATACAACCGTCTGAGTGTCTGGGACACAGCAACCCTGACGTGTCTCTGGACTGACATAAAGCCACTGTGACTGCTCCCAGCTGGCCGCTCACACACACACAAATGCATGCACACACACCCACACATATATAATTACACCCACACTCAAGCCTACGCGCACACACACACACACACAAATATTTTATCTTGCCCATTCACCCTCTGAATGGCACACGTACACAATCCATGTCTCAATTGTCTCAATACTTAAAAATCCTTATTTAACCTGTCTCCTCCCCTTCATCTGCCCTGATTGAAGTGGATTTAACAAGCGACATCAATAAGGGATCATAGCTTTCACCTGGATTCACCTGGTCAGTCTATGTCATGGAAACAGCAGGTGTTCCTAATGTTTTGTCCACTCAGTGTATATAGCCCCAGAAAAACGGCAATCAGGAGTGGATGTAGAGGTGGACAGACTCACCACTTGGCCGTTCTGGGGGTTCTTGTGTGCGTAAGGTGGGCCGCGGATGTGGTTCCACATCTGGCCTGACGTCATGGCAAACACCACACACTAAGGGAGGGAGGGAGAGAGGAAGAGAGAGAGAGAGGGATGGGGAGAGATGGACAGACAGAGAGACAAACAGATAGAGACAGACAGACAGAGACAGACAGACAGAGACAGACAGACAGAGACAGACAGACAGAGACAGACAGACACAGAGAAAAGTTAAGTTACAGAAGCAACAGGTAGAAATTACTATACACTCATCAACACTCCTGCTGCTATTTCTTCACAGTCACACACACAGAGAAAGAGAGAGAGAGAGAGAGAGAGAGAGAGAGAGAAGACAGAAGTAGAGACAGAGAGAGGCTACACACCCGCATCGATCCATCTCGCCACTCCAACAGAGCAGAGGAGAGGTAAAAACCACATTGAACCTGACCTCCGTGACTTGCCCGCTGCTCCCTTTACGATCAATACTCTCTGTGGCTTCCTCAGCCTTCTCCCTGTCTCTTAACATATGGGATAACAACCCTCTCTGTCTACACATAGGACCCTCGTCCACTCTGCCTCGTACTGCCCTCACTATAAATAAGAGCATTGCTGCTGATGAAGACGGACCAGCATGCTGGATCATGCTCATTGATTGTAGTTTACAAACAACTGAAGAAATGCAGAATCTACATCTGTATATGTTTCATATACAGATGTAGGATCTTAACTTGAGCCTGTTTGAATTATTTAGTGGACTATAATTAATGGACATTTTTGTAGGGGTTGAAACATTTTTCATGAGGGAAATCAAGTCTGAGATTTCAAAGTGGAAATTACAAACTTCAGAAGCCTTTTGAAACCTCAAATACAGTACAAGTTTTACACTTCCTGCAACAAGGTGATCAGATGAAGATTCTTAGACCTGTATGGACCTTATAGACTGCCTTACAGACTGCCTTACAGACTGCCTTATAGACTGCCTTATAGACTGCCTTATAGACTGCCTTAATAGACTGCCACCATATAGACTGCCTTACAGACTGCCTTATAGACTGCCTTATAGACTGTACACAAAGTGCTTTTCTGCCGAAGTTGAGTTGAGTACAAAGGCTTTTCTAACCATTATATATATATATATGTAACTATGGTGTTGCACCTCCCCCTAGGCGGGCAGAACGTGTGTGGTGTGGGCAGCTTCATCAATAGCTTGTTAGCGTACGTGTTCTAAACCATTATGTGGAACACTTAGGAAAGACAATATCACGCTGTGAGAAGCGTTCATAGGAACATTCTGCTTACCTACTTCAGGGATGTTGTGCTCTCACCAGTCCATTGTGTGTGTGAATGTGTGTGCCTGTCTGCATATGCATACATGTTGGTATGTGTGTGTGATTGAGCTGATGTGTGTGTGTGTGTGTGTGCTCCTCTCTCACCAGTGCGGCCATGGCCCAACCAGTCTTGTTGTAGATGAACTCCAGGTTGTTCCTGCGGAGGTAGAGCAGCCCTCCTACCAGGGACACCAGCAGGGCCAGGGCTATGGTGCCAGAGTAGTTAGGAGGACGGAACACACGGATCTGGAGGAGGAGAGGAGGGGGAGGGAAGGAGAGGAGGAGGAGGGAGAGAAGAGAGGGAGAGAAGAGAGGGAGAGAAGAGAGGGAAAGAGAGAGTGCGTGTGTGTGTGAAAGGGGGTGAGGTAGAGGGAGGGAGACCCAGTGAAAGGAGGTAGAGGGAGGGAGACCCAGTGAAAGGAGGTGAGGTAGAGGGAGGGAGACCCAGTGAAAAGAGGTGGGGTAGAGGGAGAGAGACCCAGTGAAAGGAGGTAGAGGGAGGGAGACCCAGTGAAAGGAGGTGAGGTAGAGGGAGGGAGACCCAGTGAAAAGAGGTGGGGTAGAGGGAGAGAGACCCAGTGAAAGGAGGTAGAGGGAGGGAGACCCAGTGAAAGGAGGTGAGGTAGAGGGAGGGAGACCCAGTGAAAGGAGGTGAGGTAGAGGGAGGGAGACCCAGTGAAAGGAGGTGAGGTAGAGGGAGGGAGACCCAGTGAAAGGAGGTGAGGTAGAGGGAGGGAGACCCAGTGAAAGGAGGTGAGGTAAAGGGAGAGAGACCCAGTGAAAGGAGGGGAGGTAAAGGGAGAGAGACCCAGTGAAAGGAGGTGAGGTAGAGGGAGAGAGACCCAGTGAAAGGAGGTGGGGTAGAGGGAGGGAGACCCAGTGAAAGGAGGTGGGGTAGAGGGAGGGAGGGAGACCCAGTGAAAGGAGGTGGGGTAGAGGGAGGGAGGGAGACCCAGTGAAAGGAGGTGAGGTAGAGGGTTGTATTCATTAGGACATACTGTTGAAAAACTTTTGGGAAACGGAAAACGATAATGAGCTTTTCATATTGGACAAGTTCAGGTAGTCCCCTCACTGTTTCAGTCCGTTTTTTATCTTCAGTTTGAACACAACCCAGATCTGAGTCTTCTTGTTGGTCGATCGCCGGCCTTGCCTTCTAATGCTATTGGATTAGCTCAAATGAAGGGAACCACATATCCCATAATTCAGTCTGCTTGTGGAACCGAGAGGGAGAGTGTGTGCGCGTGTTAGAGCATTTGGCCAGTAACCGAAACGTTGCTGGTTCGAATACACGAGCCGACAAGGTGAAAAATCTGTCGATGTGCCCTTGAGCAAGGCACTTAACCCTAATATGCTCCAGGGGCGTTGCACCACAATGGCTGACCCTGTAAAACAACACATTTCACTGCACCTGTCCAGTGTATGTGACAATGAAACATTATAAAGTGTACCAGTCGCTTTCTCTCCACTGTCAACCGGCGTTTTTCAAATCCGCAGGACGACGGAGCCCAAAGGATTAATGGGCGACTGGTGGAGACGTCGCCCCGTAATGGAGGACGGTGGCTTTAAAAAAGGAGCCCCTCGGAGCCTTAATGGACGCCATGGATCTAATAAGGATAATAGTTTCTAACCTCATTGGAATTCAGTGGACCATATAGAAAGCATTGGATACCACAGCCATTAGCTGGTCATTGTGTTTTTGGGGCTGTGTAAAAGGTTGTGCTCAAAGTGATCTTGTCCTTCTTGCATCTCTAAGATGGATCTGAAACTGATGATGCCATCTCTGACGCAGCTATAAAAATGATAACCTTTGGTATTCTATTCATGTTTGGCTGCAAATATTATATCTGATATGTTGTGGTGATGCTTGTCTGTTTTGTGACAGGTAAATAGTTGTGTGCACTTTGTAAAAGCTTTCAACTGTGATAGGCAGGCCTGGGTTTAAAGAGTATTTGTTGTCTTTCAAATATGTTGAGCGTTCAATTGAGCCTGCTAAATTGGTGGCATTTGCACTTTTGGAACAATTCCATTTGCTCCATTGCTCCAGGCAAGCCCGATCAGGCGCAGCTGACAGAAATCAGATACTATTTGAACCCGGGTCTTATGTCACCTGTACAACCATCACGGGTGTATTATGTTATAGGAGGAATTGTCACCTGTACGTCGGTGCGGTCTGCAATCCACTTGGCCAGCTGCTCCGAGGCAAAGCCGATCCGCTGGAGGTCAAAGGTGTCTGCCCTCTTAGGCTTTCCCTTAGCTGGGAAGTGCATGAAGGTAGGGGCTGAGTTCATATTCAGCTGGAGAGAAAGAGAGAGAGAAAGAGAGAGAAAGAGAGAGAGAAAGAGAGAGAGAGAAAGAGAGAGAGAAAGAGAGAGAGAAAGAGAGAAAGAGAGAGAGAAAGAGAGAAAGAGCGAGAGAGAGAGAGAGACAGAGGGATGGAGGGAGAGGGACAAGGGAGATGGCGGGAGAGAGAAGAAGAGAAAGAGAGAGAGGAAAGGATTGGTGATAGATACAGTAGGTAGGAGAGAGAGACAGGGACAGATACAGTTGGAAGGAGGCGAGAGAGAAAGGGACAGATATAGTATGTAGGAGGAGAGAGGGAGGGAGGGAGGGAGGGAGGGATACAGTAGGTAGGAGAGAGAGGGAGGGAGGGACATAGGTGGAAAAGGCAGAAAGAGAATCAAGAGAAGTGGTGAGAACGCCAATTACATGATGTGTGCATATATACCACTGCCCCTACAAAAACATCCCCTGTACACAGTTCACTTTCCCCAGTGGTGTTATGATCAAGCAGGGGGCCCACCACATGACGTGTGCATATATACCACTGCACCTACAAAAACATCCCCTGTACACAGTTCACTTTCCCCAGTGGTGTTATAATCAAGCAGGGGGCCCACCACATGACGTGTGCATATATACCACTGCACCTACAAAAACATCCCCTGTACACAGTTCACTTTCCCCAGTGGTGTTATGATCAAGCAGGGGGCCCACCATGAGGCCACCTACCGAGGGAGGGAGGAGCACGGGGCAGAGAACTCACTGGTGGCACTAACACACACCTAATTACTAGACTCTCCCTCTGCACAGGCTGGCCATTAGGCCTAATGAATGGTTAGGCATGCACACTGCGTACTTATTATGCTAGGTGTCTGCCTCCTCCCTCTCTCCCTTTCTTTCAACAGTAATCTCTCTCTCTCCCGCTCAACGATATTCCCTCTCTCTCTCAAAAGTATTCTCACAATTGTTTCTCTCTCTTTCTCTCAATCTGTATCTGTCTTGCCTGATTCTGTCTCTAAAATGAACTGCTCTTTCCCTCTTAGATATATCTCTATCTACTTGTGTCAATACCTCTCCACTGTGTGATTCTCAGTCTCTCTCTTTCCACTTGGTTTACCTTCCAAACCCCTCTTCTTGCAATTCAAATCAACTAAAAAGTCAGGTCTATTCCCACCTCCTCCCCATTCCAAACTCACAGAGAACAAAGTGAGGATCATTACAGAGGTTATTTCTCTTAATTGCGTGAAAGGAGCCCACCGCATCCTCCCTGGAGCGTAGAGGTGATTCGCCCATTAGGAGTACTACATTAAGCACTCTCTCCATTATAACAAAAGAAAAGCTAGACAAAGTGATCTGCATTTAATTACATGTCCTTTTAATCTTAGAGGCCCGTAATCGCATAATTGCTCGAGTGGAGAGTGTGAGGCGTACCTCAGGGGTGAGTATTTAACCCAGATTAATTGCTCATTGGCTATGGTAATGGACGGTTGGAAGCTTCACATCTGTTTATTGTCATGCAAACGACTGTTAGTGATAAGAAACCAACGTTCTATTATGGGTTTCTCTGGTGCTGAGTTGCTATGGCGATGTGGAATATGTTATTTATACGGTTGTTTTCCCACTGTATCGAGGTCTGCACTGAGTGACACAGCAGGCGGTGCTGTACTGTAAGAAACTCCGGTGCCCGGTGACATGCACACACATACGCCCACACGGGCTTCGCCCACGGCCCACCTATGGATGCACCCTGGGAAAATAATGACAACCCCAGGGAAAGAGGTTAGCTGTGCAGAACCGACTCGTATCAATCTCCCACACTGGTGTTTATCTAGCGGCCAGCCTGCAGTGAGTGCACGACAGTGGCTGCTATGGCCAATATACCACGGCTAAGGGATGTTCTTACGCGCGACACAACGCGGAGTGCCTGGACACAGCCGTTAGCCGTGGTATATTGGCTATATACCACAAACCCCCGAGGTGGCTTATTGCTATTATAAACTGGTTACAAATGTAATTAGTACAGTAATACCCGTGACATACGGTCTGATATACCACCGCTTTCAGCCAATCAGAATTCAGGGCTCGACAAACTCAGTTTATAATATGGATTATACATTCAGAGTACTGTATGCAGGGTGTGCATGGACTGAGTTATGAGTACAGTATGTGGGTTGGATAAGAGAGCTCATCTACATAAATCAAGACTATACATCCAAGGTACATGAGTGTTTGTGTATGTGAGTACTTCACTAAATGTCATTCGACACGATCGTATATATATAATTGACAATCAGAGGCACGTCCAAAACAATGTTCAGCTGATGTGAAACCCCAAACTCTCTCCCTAAGTGGCCTGAGCTTAAAACGGCCGCCGGACAACGAGCCCCCGCTGGTAAATAAAACCATGCAGAGAGCCTGTCAGCCACCTCTGATTTATTTACCTTATTTCAACGATTCATCTCTCCTTTAAAACTTCACCTGCGTGCTAATTATCATGCTGTGTCTCCGCGCCGAGGCTGACAGGCAACTATGAACATGGAAATGAGGGCTTTGGGGATGGAGGGAGCGAGCGGGGGAATGGAGAGGGGGACGGATGGAGGGGGACTGGGGGGGTAGATCCAGACGGTTACCTGCTGAAAGACGTCCGCCCCCTCATCATAGTCCACCACGGTGAAGAAGAGTTTGTTAGAGAAAGCTGAGGAGTAGCGCCAGGAGTTAGCCAGCACCTGGTACTCCTCGTTAGCTTGTCTGTTAAAAAGACAGGGAGAGAGAGAAAGAGAGGAAGAGAGAGAAAGAGAAAAGGGAGAAAGAAAGAGAGAAAATGGAGAGGGGGAAGTGGAGAGAAAATAGAGTTGAAAAGAGGAGAGGAAGACAGAGGGGCAGAGGCGAAGGCAAAAGGGAAATTGAACAAGAGAGGGAGAGAAAGAGGGAAGAAGAAACAGATGAGTAAATGCTGGTGATGATCATGGCCACGTTGGCTTGAGGAGGCAGTTGGAAGAGACGGACGAGAGAGAGATACTCATGCCACATGTTCCTCCCCAGAGAGAGAAGGATAACGACGCCATGCCGTGAAAACGAGTGTCTGAGAAGAACGTGGCTCCAGCTCTAATTACTGCTGCTCTATCCTGTCCTGGACAGACGAGGAAAACATCACGACGAACCACCATCTCTCTACCCATCGCTTTCCTTTAAACTCTGGCGATGCTGCCACTTCTTATGCCTGTCGCAGTTCCCCTACACTGGCATGACAGGGGAAACCATAACAACAAAAACTAAAAATGTGACAATTAGAGGGGAAATTAGGGCAGACATTTTGCAAATTGAGCTGTAGCCACTCAACCTGTCACGAAGACAGCGGTGGACCCACCAGGTCTGTCACAGTGGCGGCTAAAAAGATGAAAATTAATGTACAGCAAACTTCTTTATATAATGTGACGTAATAGAGTTGAAAGTAGGGTTACAAAATTCCTGAAACATTCAATAAATTCCCTGGTTTTCCAGAAAACCTTCAGGATTCTGGATTTTCTGCTTCTTCCCTCCTGTTTCCGGGAATTCTCCAAGCGGGATACCGGAAAATCCAGGGAATGTATTGAAAGTTCCAGGAATTATGCAACCCTATTTAAAAGTACACTTAAAACTAGTGGGAAGAGAGTTTGGGCCTGTGGAAGTCTTGAAGCTTCATGGCACACATTTAGAGCTCAAATAACCTCATAAAAGTGTGTTTACTCCAGATGGCTTCGTAAAGTCGCAGCGCCAACGTCTGGTGACAACTTTAATGTCCTCTGACAACTTTAATGTCCTCTGCCACACGTTGGAGTACATGAATTAACAAACGGGACAACAAAAAAGCATGAATAAAACAAGTAACAAAACACTCTTTTCTGGTGGGAATTATACACAACTGCCATAAATTGCATGTCGACTTGCATCAATGTTGCATTGCCTTCATGTACTATTCATGCTCCTACATAAGTGATATGGTTTGTAGTGTTACGCGCTCTGCGGTGCTCTACGTATAGTGTGTCTCTTCAGAGGGCGTTGTGTTTGGTTGGTCTTTTGGTGATAAAAGTCTGTAAACAATTAGTAGCTTTCAGTACAGTGCACTTTAAATCGTACCGTCATTGGAGGGAGGGAGAGAAAGAGCATGAGGAACTGAGATGGAGAGAAGGAAACAAACAAAGAGAGAGTGGTATAGAAAAGAGAGCGAGAAGAATGAAAGAAAGAGTGATGGCAGTGCGAGGACCCCGGCGATTAGCAGTCCCTCCCGGTGCCCGTCTGTACTTTGAACGCTGGCGGGGGGGGGGGGGGGGGGGGGGTCACAACCCAAAATGTGTCTTGGGCGCCCGCTGACTAGCCACGCGATTGTATCGTTTATGTAAATGGTCCGTCCCAATTGCGAAGCAGAGAGAGGTGGCGCGTGACATTAACTAATGCGCTTCGGAGTGACATCCTCAAATTGAAAGGAAACCTTGTTTCCTTGTTAAGATTAATCATTTTAATAGAAATGGATAAATAAATGCATACGTCGAGGTTGGCCCTGCCGTCGTTGAGAGCCGGAAGAGAGGGCGAGAGAAAATCAAAAAACAAGAGGAACAGAGAGAGCGAGAGATAAATAATTAAGTGATTTGAGTCGACAGCAGATGATTAAAAAAGCATTATGGGTCACGGGGAACAGAGAGGATGATGGGAGTGGGAAAGGTCAGTGTGGATTAAATTAACTTCCTCTATTTCCGTAATACACATGATTATTCCCTGGTCGACGTCATCTTTATTCAATGAAGCGAACGGCTGGGTCCTCCTAGTTAAGGCTCCTTGAGGAGAGAAACACTCTGGTGAGACACTGGGCCCCAAAACGGAGATCTAGACTGAACACACTGGCTGTTATGTAGAGTAGATCACTGTCTGGAGGTCATCACTAGAGGTCAACAGGTCATGATGACTTCAGCCTATGTCCTTGTCTTTAAACTCCCCCCTATACCCAAACGTAGATCTAGACTGAACAGACTTGCAGGTTGATGGACCATGACTAGAGGTCAAAAGGGCATGATGACTTCACCCTCTTTAAACTCCCCCCTATACCCAAACGTAGATCTAGACTGAATAGACTGACTGTTCTGTAGAGTTGTTGATGGGTCATCACTAGAGGTCAAAAGGTCATCATACTTTTCTTTATTCTGTGTTGTCTCTTTCATCAACTGTATGATTGATTTGTATGATCATGTATTGACTGATGGGGCCGAGGTGGGACACTCCAGTCCTGAAGGGCTGCTGTGTGTGCATCATTTTGTTCCAAAATAATCAAATAAATCTATGTTTTAATGTCACACACACCAGACAGGTGCAGTGAAATGTGTTGTTTTACAGGGTCAGCCATAGAAGTGCAGCGCCCCTGGATCAAACTATCATCAACATGTCTTTCACCTTGTCGGCTCGGCTATTCTAACCAGCCATCTTTGGGTTACTGGCACAACCCTCTGACCGCTAGGCTACCTGCTGCATACCTGATTCAAATAAACAGCTCATCCTGATCTTCAAATCACTATTTATTTCAAGTGTATTTCACCAGGTCTCAACACACTGTTGTGTAGTATAGCGCCTCCTGTCAGTGGTTGTGTGGCGGAGCGGTTCCATACCTGCAGACGGAGCACTGCCTCTGCGGCTGCAGCGCGGTGAACATCACGATGACCGAGTAGTTCCGGGGCGGGGCCTTGACGAACCTCCGGAACTTATCGCCGTTCATCCGGATCACGGAACGCCTGGAGCTCCACTCCATCATCTGATCCACCTTCTCCACCAACATGTTCTGGAACAGCAGGGAAACCAGGGATGGAGAGAGGGAGGACGAGAGGGGAGGAAGACGGAACGGGAAAAGGAGAGAAGAAGAGTGAAAGGGAAGGGAAAAGGAGGGGAAGGAAGGAGGACGAGTGAAAGGGAAGGGAAAAGGAGGGAGGAAGAGTGAAAGGGAAGGAAAAAGGAGGGAGTAAGGGTGAAAGGGAAGGGAAGGGAAGGGAAAAAGGAGGGAGGAAGGGTGAAAGGGAAGGGAAAAGGAGGGAGGAAGGGTGAAAGGGAAGGGAAAAGGAGGGAAGGAAGGAAGGAGGACGAGTGAAAGGGAAGGGAAAAGGAGGGAGGAAGGGTGAAAGGGAAGGGAAAAGGAGGGAAGGAAGGAGGACGAGTGAAAAGGAAGGGAAACGGAGGGAGGAAGGAGGACGAGTGAAAGGGAAGGGGAAAGGAGGGAGGAAGGGTGAAAGGGAAGGGAAAAGGAGGGAGGAAGGGTGAAAGGGAAGGGAAAAGGAGGGAAGGAAGGGTGAAAGAGAAGGGAAAAGGAGGGAAGGAAGGGTGAAAGGGTGAAAGGGAAGGGAAAAGGAGGGAAGGAAGGGTGAAAGGGAAGGGAAAAGGAGGGAGGAAGGGTGAAAGGGAAGGGAAAAGGAGGGAGGAAGGGTGAAAGAGAAGGGAAAAGGAGGGAGGAAGGGTGAAAGAGAAGGGAAAAGGAGGGAGGAAGAGTGAAAGTTAAGGGAAAAGGAGGGAGGAAGGGTGAAAGGGAAGGGAAAAGGAGGGAGGAAGAGTGAAAGATAGAGGGTAAGGAAAACAGGAGAAACCATTATGAACAGGTATTAAACTAGGTGTCAACCAGGAAATAATTGGTGTTTTCTAGAATGAATGAGTCACACACACACACGAATCTCAAGGGGGGGTGCTATCAAACGTTGTGATGTGTGACAGCCATTGTGCTGTACAACTCTCCCACGGAATACATTTTTGTTGTTGTTGAAAATCTACACGTTCAAGGGTATGCCTTCACAAAAGGGCATTGTGGTAGAAGTCGAAAACGTTGATAAACTATTTTGTGGCCTGGCTCTCATTTGAAGTTTTATTCATGTGCACTGAATACGAGCTCTGAACAGAAGCGCTGTACCTAACAACTTAGGCTAGTGTTAAGAGTCTAGAAACTCATAGTAAAAGCCTAAAAAAAACATTGAATAACTCGTGGCATCGCTCTCGTTCGAAGTCTCATTCACAACGGCCAGCAACTCAAGGCCAAACAGTTCCAAATTCACACGGGGAGATTACAGATGCTTCTTCTTCAACAGTTCTCTTCAGAGTTGTGGAGTAATAGACTTCCTGCTGTCGCCATGACAACAGCCAGCCAATGTCCTGCGCCACTAACTGGATAGTTACTGTATAATGCAGAGGGATAGTATTTGAACTGTCCAACGTGAACAGAAGACTTCCTGACAGGTATAATGGTAGGGTATCAGTGAAACATGGCAGCCCTCAGCAACTGCTCAGCAGAAGTTTGAATCAGATTGATATCACTGGTGCCTAGACAAGAAGAAGTGCTCTTCAACCAGACTCTGTAGACAGCCTAATACTTAACCTCCTGGTCTCTTATGTGTGTGTGTGTGTGTGTGTGTGTGTGTGTGTGTGTGTGTGTGTGTGTGTGTGTGTGTGTGTGTGTGTGTGTGTGTGTGTGTGTGTGTGTGTGTGTGTGTGTGTGTGTGTGTGTGTGTATGTGTCTGGGTCACGCGTCCATGTCACCGCCTGTCTGTAATGGCACCTTCAATTATAGCATCAGTGTTGCAGAAAGACATCTAGGACTCTCTCTTTCTCTCCTCCCTCTCCTCTTTCTCCCCCCTCTCCTCTTTTAATCTGCATCTCCACCTCTCTCTCTCACCCCTACCCTTCTTTACTCTCTCTCCTCCTCTCTCTCTCTCTCTCTCTCTCCCCCTCTCCTTCTTTACTCTGTCTCTCCTCCTCCTCCTCCCTCTCTCCCCCTCTCCTTATTCACTCTCCTCCTCCCTCTCTCCCCCTCTCCTTATTCACTCTCCTCCTCCCTCTCTCCCCCTCGCCCTCTTTACTCTGTCTCTCCTTCGCTCTCGCTCCCCCTCTCCTCTGTATCTCCTCCTCTCCCCTCTACTCTGTCTCTCCTCCTCGCTCTCTCTCCCCTCTACTCTGTCTCTCCTCCTCGCTCTCTCTCCCCTCTACTCTGTCTCTCCTCCTCGCTCTCTCTCCCCTCTACTCTGTCTCTCCTCCTCGCTCTCTCTCCCCTCTACTCTGTCTCTCCTCCTCGCTCTCTCTCTCCTTTACTCTGTCTCTCCTCCTCGCTCTCTCTCTCCTTTACTATGTCTCTCCTTCGCTATCTCTCCCCCTCTCCTTTGTATCTCCCCCTCTCCTTCTTTACTCAGTCTCTCCTCCTCGCTCTCTCCCCCTCTCCTTCTTTACTGTCTCTCCACCTCTCGCTACTCTCCCCCCTCTCTCTCTAACAGCAGATGAGGGCTGTCATCAACTTTTCTGTATTTATTTCCTGATTTATATGGTTTCTATTAATCCTCATCAAATGGACACGTCAAGAGAGGGAGGGATCAGAGGGCGAGCGGCGAAGTCGCTGAATAATTTAACGGTTGGATTTTGTAGGAGTCCAAAGTTGACAAAAAGGACTGAGACTGACTGTCTTAGTGAGTGTGAGGCTAAATGAAATATATTTTGCTGGGAGGGTGAAAGGTTTCTGACAGACTAGGATGTTTGATACAGTAGAGGGCAAAGAAAGAGAGACAACACTGCATAGAGACAACCCTGCATAGAGACAACCCTGCATAGAGGCAACCCTGCATAGAGGCAACCCTGCATAGAGGCAACCCTGCATAGAGGCAACCCTGCATAGAGACAACCCTGCATAGAGGCAACCCCGCATAGAGACAACCCCGCATAGAGACAACCCCGCATAGAGGCAACCCTGCATAGAGGCAACCCTGCATAGAGGCAACCCTGCATAGAGGCAACCCTGCATAGAGACAACCCTGCATAGAGACAACCCTGCATAGACGCAACCCTGCATAGACGCAACCCTGCATAGAGACAACCCTGCATAGAGACAACCCTGCATAGAGACAACCCTGCATAGAGGCAACCCTGCATAGAGGCAACCCTGCATAGAGACAACCCTGCATAGAGACAACCCTGCATAGACGCAACCCTGCATAGAGACAACCCTGCATAGAGACAACCCTGCATAGAGACAACCCTGCATAGACACAACCCTGCATAGAGACAACCCTGCATAGAGGCAACCCTGCATAGACGCAACCCTGCATAGAGGCAACCCTGCATAGAGACAACCCTGCATAGAGACAACACTGCATAGAGACAACCCTGCATCGAGACAACCCTGCATCGAGACACAACATGCCATTATTGTGTATGGATGGATGCATGTCTCAGTGTGTGAGAGAAAGCTTGGCAGTCTTCCCTTGCGGAGCAGAGCGACAGGTTCCCTCCACTGCCTCCCCCCATAGGAGGCCCTGTCAGGCCTGCTGCCAATCACACACAGCGCTAATGATGCACCGGTCAACACACACACAGACACAGACACACAGACACACAGACACACACGAGACAAGCGATGGAAGGAGGGATGGAGGTAGAAAAGAGTAGTACAAAGGCACTGGAGAGGAAAGATGGAGGGACAATAGGAGAGAGAGAGACAGAGAGGGGATGGCAGAAGATGAGAACCAGAGGGATCAAATGAAAGACAGAAAGAGAGAGAAACAAAATAAGAGAGGAGTGGATAAAGTGGGCGAGAGAGAGCAAAAGATAAAAGGAGGTGGGAGAAGTAGGGAGAGAGAGAATAAAGAAAGATGGAGGAGGAGGAAACGCTGCACAAACAACAAAGAAGACCAGCCAATGTCAGCATTCTCTATCAAATTGAATCAAGTCTAGTTCTAACCATGCAGCCATTAAATAAAACTCTGTTTTGGCCACAAGGGGCAGTATCTTCCACCAGACCCATCACAATGTGATACCTCTCTCTCTTCCCCTGTCTGACAGGCACCGACTAAACAACCTTCATTCACCCCCACAGCAATGTCTCTGCAGTGTCTCAGTTCACACTCACACTCACTCACAGGCACCTTCACCAGGTGGCTAACTAAAGTGACGTGTCGGAAGACTGTTGACAGCTTGATCCCTGGTGAGCGTCCGCTTCACGGAGACGAAGCACGGAGACGAAGCACACATTTCCTCCGTCGGAAGTGTCGCCTCCCTCACACACTCACAGAAGTACGCACGGGGGCACACACACATTGTGTACTCATGGGATAGCTCTATGACTGGGTATCACTGGGTAGTGTATCCTGGCAGCACTCACTGCCAAGGTACCTCGTAGGTACAGCAAGCATCTGGTATCTCACTGGCATTTAGATATTTTCAATATTTGAACAGTCATGTAAATATGTCGCTGATAAATAACAAATCCCAGAATTAGAAAGGAATGTGGTATTTTTCCACAGACAATCACACATCCCATCAGATGATGATCTCACCACCCAAAAATCAGCCCATTTAATGAGCATGGTCAACATAACCAACCTACATCTAATCAACATGGTCAACATAACCGACCTACATCTAATGAACATGGTCAACATAACCGACCTACATCTAATGAACATGGTCAACATAACCGACCTACATCTAATGAACATGGTCAACATAACCGACCTACATCTAATGAACATGGTCAACATAACCAACCTACATCTAATGAACATGGTCAACATAACCAACCTACATCTAATCAACATGGTCAACATAACCGACCTACATCTAATGAACATGGTCAACATAACCAACCTACATCTAATGAACATGGTCAACATAACCGACCTACATCTAATGAACATGGTCAACATAACCAACCTACATCTAATGAACATGGTCAACATAACCAACCTACATCTAATGAACATGGTCAACATAACCAACCTACATCTAATGAACATGGTCAACATAACCAACCTACATCTAATGAACATGGTCAACATAACCGACCTACATCTAATGAACATGGTCAACATAACCAACCTACATCTAATCAACATGGTCAACATAACCAACCTACATCTAACGAACATGGCCAACATAACCGACCTACATCTCCAGATTATCACTCTACATGGTCAACATAACCGACCTACACCTCCAGATAAATCTCTTGACGCTAGAGGTCAGATTATTATTATTTTTTTTTTTTAAATAACGTTCCCAAGGTAAACGGACTATTTCTCAGGCCCAGATCGTAGAATATGCATATAATTTACAGATTAGGATAGAAAACACTCCAAAGTTTCCAAAACTGTCAAAATATTGTCTGTGAGTATAACAAAACTGATTCTGCATGCGAAAACCTGAGAAAATCTAACCCGGAAGTGATTTTATTTTATTTTTACAAATCTGTGTTTCCTGGCCAGTCTTTCTTCCATTTAAAGGGGTATTAACCAGATTCCTTTTCCAATGGCTTCTTCAGGCTGTGACCAGGCTTTAGACATAGTTTCAGGCTTTTATTTTGAAAAATTAGTGAGATTTTTCAAAACTAGTCAGGTACTCTGATTAGTTCCTGCACACGAGAGGGGTAGCTCTCCATTTTCTTTTTCTCTCTTATTGAATAGGTTACGGTCCGGTTGAAATATTATCGATTATGTTTGTTAAAAACAACCTGAGGATTGATTATAAAAAACATTTGACATGTTTCTACGACCATTACGGATACTTTTTGGAATTTTCGTCGAACGGAACGAGGCTTTGGTTTTCTGAACATAACGCGCAACCCAAATGGCGTTTTTTTGTTATAAAAGTAATATTTATCGAACAAAAAGAACATTTGTTGTGTAACTGGGAGTCTCGTGAGTGCAAACATCCAAAGATTATCAAAGGTAAGCGATGAATTTTATTGCTTTTCTGACTTTCGTGACCAAGCTAACATAAGGCTAACTGTTCTAGCATTGATTGATACACTCACAAAAGCTTGGATTGCTTTCGCTGCAAAGCATATTTTCAAAATCTGACACGGTAGATGGATTAACAACAAGCTAAGCTGTGTTTTGGTATATTTCACTTGTGATTGCATGATTATAAATATTTTTAGTAATATTTCTGAATCTGATACGTTTGGGAATTTTCTTCTGCCTTTCAGGACCGGAACGAGCCTGTAGTTTTCTGAACATAACGTGCAACTCAAATGGCGTTTTTTTGTTATAAAAGTAATATTTATCGAACAAAAATAACATTTATTGTGTAACTGGGAGTCTCGTGAGTGCAAACATCCGAAGATTATCAAAGGTAAGCGATTAATTTTATTGCTTTTCTGACTTTCGTGACCATGCTAATTTGGGGCTAGCTGTTCTAGCATTGATTGATACACTCACAAAAACTTGGATTTATTTCGCTGTAAAGCATATTTTCAAAATCTGACACGATAGGTGGATTAACAACAAGCTAAACTGTGTTTTGGTATATTTCACTTGTGATTGCATGATTATAAATATTTTTTATAATATTTTGCGCCCTGCAATTCAGCGGTTGTTTAGGAAAATTATTCCGTAAAAGGGATCCATAGCGCAGAGAAGTTAACACTCTACATGGTCAACATAACCAACCTACACCTCCAGATTAACACTCTACATGGTCAACATAACCGATTTACACCTCCAGATTAACACTCTACATGGTCAACATAACCAACCTACACCTCCAGATTAACACTCTACATGGTCAAGATAACCGACCTATACCTCCAGATGAACACTCTACATGGTCAACATAACCGATCTCCACCTCCAGATTAACACTCTACATGGTCAACATAACCGACCTCCACCTCCAGATTAACACTCTACATGGTCAACATAACCGATCTCCACCTCCAGATTAACACTCTACATGGTCAACATAACCGACCTACACCTCCAGATTAACACTCTACATGGTCAACATAACCAACCTACATCTCCAGATTAACACTCTACATGGTCAACATAACCGACCTCCACCTCCAGATTAACACTCTACATGGTCAACATAACCGATCTCCACCTCCAGATTAACACTCTACATGGTCAACATAACCGACCTCCACCTCCAGATTAACACTCTACATGGTCAACATAACCGACCTCCATCTCCAGATAAACATTGTCTAAACACTCTACATTGTCTCTTCATTATAAACAACATTAACCATTACTGCTAACAACATGTCCTCTCTTCCATCTGGTTTGGCAACATAGGCCAGTTAGTGAATCATGGACCAGTGTGTGTTTAACAGCATATGTTCTGTTCTGCTCCAGTGGCCTGTGTATTTCTGTGTGTGTGTGTATATTTCCGTTAGTGTGTATGTGTATTTTTCTATACGTGTGTATGTGTATGTTTCTGTAAGTGTGTATGTGTATATTTCCGTTAGTGTGTATGTGGATATTTCCGTTAGTGTGTATGTGTATGTTTCTGTAAGTGTGTATGTGTAAGTGTGCATTTCTGTTCGCCCACCTCCCTGTTGACGCTTGGTGAATTTGAAGCCCTGACTCCCCCTCAGGTCTCAGGTCAGATGTTCCAGGCTTAGAGGCTACTGTTTCTGGACTGCAGGCACTGCAGTGGACTGAATCTTTAGTAAACCTCTCTCGACTCAAACATGTATTATGTTGTTGAGGAGTGAGGGAGGGGAAACGAGGTGAGGGCAGGGAGGTATATGAGAAAGTGTGACAAGACAAGAGAAGGAGGGGGGAGAGAGAGATTTTATTCCTTTGGAACTTTTGTGAGTGTAATGTTTAGTGTCCATTTTTTGTTTATTATCTATTTCACTTGCTTTGACAATGTAAACATAATTTACCCATGCCAATAAAGCTCCTTAAATTGAATTGAGAGAGAGAGAGAGTCATACTGACTCTTAGGTAGCTAGTGGCTTCTCCAGAGAGGTCATAAAAGAAAGAGAGAGAAAAAAGAGGGAGAGAGAAAAAGAGAGGGAGGGAAAGCCAAACGGACTCACTGAAAGCCCTGACTGCATCATCCAGGACTCCTCGGGGCTCTTGAGTAGAAGAAACAATATAATATAATCTTGGATTTCTGACAGCAGGGAAGCCATTTTGTGTCAAACTGTGACTTGTAACTGCAAAGTACAAGAGCTAAAGTACTGCAACTGGTCCAGGGGCAAATCCGAAATGGCACCATATAGGAATATTATTAATAGTGTTCCCTAACACCTGACCAAAAGTGTTTCAGTTAATACACTGCTCAAAAAAATAAAGGGAACACTTAAACAACACAATGTAACTCCAAGTCAATCACACTTCTGTGAAATCAAACTGTACACTTAGGAAGCAACACTGATTGACAATAAATTTCACATGCTGTTGTGCAAATGGAATAGACAAAAGGTGGAAATTATAGGCAATTAGCAAGACACCCCCAAAAAAGGAGTGATTCTGCAGGTGGTGACCACAGACCACTTCTCAGTTCCTATGCTTCCTGGCTGATGTTTTGGTCACTTTTGAATGCTGGCGGTGCTCTCACTCTAGTGGTAGCATGAGACGGAGTCTACAACCCACACAAGTGGCTCAGGTAGTGCAGTTCATCCAGGATGGCACATCAATGCGAGCTGTGGCAAAAAGGTTTGCTGTGTCTGTCAGCGTAGTGTCCAGAGCATGGAGGCACTACCAGGAGACAGGCCAGTACATCAGGAGACGTGGAGGAGGCCGTAGGAGGGCAACAACCCAGCAGCAGGACCGCTACCTCCGCCTTTGTGCAAGGAGGTGCACTGCCAGCGCCCTGCAAAATGACCTCCAGCAGGCCACAAATGTGCATGTGTCTGCTCAAACGGTCAGAAACAGACTCCATGAGGGTGGTATGAGGGCCCGACGTCCACAGGTGGGGGTTGTGCTTACAGCCCAACACCGTGCAGGACGTTTGGCATTTGCCAGAGAACACCAAGATTGGCAAATTCGCCACTGGCGCCCTGTGCTCTTCACAGATGAAAGCAGGTTCACACTGAGCACGAGCACATGTGACAGACGTGACAGAGTCTGGAGACGCTGTGGAGAACGTTCTGCTGCCTGCAACATCCTCCAGCATGACCGGTTTGGCGGTGGGTCAGTCATGGTGTGGGGTGGCATTTCTTTGTGGGGCCGCACAGCCCTCCATGTGCTCGCCAGAGGTAGCCTGACTGCCATTAGGTACCGAGATGAGATCCTCAGACCCCTTGTGAGACCATATGCTGACACATGCACATTTGTGGCCTGCTGGAGGTCATTTTGCAGGGCTCTGGCAGTGCTCCTCCTGCTCAAAGGCGGAAGTAGCGGTCCTGCTGCTGGGTTGTTGCCCTCCTACGGCCTCCTCCACGTCTCCTGATGTACTGGCTTGTCTCCTGGTAGCGCCTCCATGCTCTGGACACTACGCTGACAGACACAGCAAACCTTCTTGCCACAGCTCGCATTGATGTGCCATCCTGGATGAGCTGCACTACCTGAGCCACTTGTGTGGGTTGTAGACTCCGTCTCATGCTACCACTAGAGTGAGAGCACCGCCAGCATTCAAAAGTGACCAAAACATCAGCCAGGAAGCATAGGAACTGAGAAGTGGTCTGTGGTCACCACCTGCAGAATCACTCCTTTTTTGGGGGTGTCTTGCTAATTGCCTATAATTTCCACCTTTTGTCTATTCCATTTGCACAACAGCATGTTAAATTTATTGTCAATCAGTGTTGCTTCCTAAGTGTACAGTTTGATTTCACAGAAGTGTGATTGACTTGGAGTTACATTGTGTTGTTTAAGTGTTCCCTTTATTTTTTTGAGCAGTGTATATTGTAGGGAATAGGGAGCCATTTGGGAGTTGGGACAAAGCCTAGGTCAATCCAAACTCTGGCCACTGTAAGGCCATCGACCTTCAAGGGTCAATGACGTCCGATTCAAAGGTCACAAGGTCACGAAGCCCTGCCACTTTCCCCTCAAAATGAAAGCTGAAAATCCAACAACCCCCCTGCAGAGCTCACCAGCGCCGGTCCCCGGCGTTAACCTGGGAAGACGGGATTACAGGATGTCTAATTGGCGTTGCGGCGCTCACGCCTGTAAAGCGTCGGGGTAACTAACTGTAGCCAAGAGATAAGGTTACCGGGACGATGCAGCATGCAGTCTCAGAGCCAGTCATCTCTCCCCTCCTCCTCCTTCCCTCATTCTACCCACCAGCCACCCCTATGGCTGTAACCAGTGAGTCAACAGATGGGCGTGTCAGAGCCGTCTTAAAATCAGGCCCACAGGTGAAACATCAACGCTAACCAAGGGAGGGTATTTTGGGTGGGTAGGATTTGGTCACACACATCCCCTCTACACACACCTCTCTCTACACACACACACCTCTCTCTACACACACACACACACACACACACACCTCTCTCTACACACACACACACACACACACACACACACACACACACACACACACACACACACACACACACACACACACACACACACACACACACACACACACCTCTCTCTACACACACAAAACTCTCTCTACACACACCCACCTCTCTACACACACAAACCCCTCTACACACACACACAAAACTCTCTCTACACACACACACCTCTCTACACACACACACCTCTCTACACACACAAACCCCTCTACACACGCACACAAAACTCTCTCTACACACGCACACCTCTCTACACACACCCACCTCTCTACACACACAAAAAACTCTACACACACACACAAAACTCTCTCTACACACGCCCACCTCTCTACACACGCCCACCTCTCTACACACGCCCACCTCTCTACACACGCCCACCTCTCTACACACACACACATCTCTACACACACACACACACACACACACACACACACACACACACACACACACACACACACACACACACACACACACCTCTCTCTACACACACAAAACTCTCTCTACACACACCCACAAAACTCTCTCTACATACACCCACCTCTCTACACACACAAACCCCTCTACACACACACACAAAACTCTCTCTACACACACACACACCTCTCTACACACACACACACCTCTCTACACACACAAACCCCTCTACACACGCACACAAAACTCTCTCTACACACGCACACCTCTCTACACACACCCACCTCTCTACACACACAAAAAACTCTACACACACACACAAAACTCTCTCTACACACGCCCACCTCTCTACACACGCCCACCTCTCTACACACGCCCACCTCTCTACACACACACACATCTCTACACACACACACACACACACACAAAATGTATCAGTTGTGAGGACTTACACATTAAAGGACATAGCAGATAATATTCAATTTTTGGTGATTTTAATATTCACACAGACCCACTCCAAAAGGCTTTCGGAGCCATCATCGACTCAGTGGGTTTTGTCCAACATGTTTCTGGACCTACTCACTGCCACAGTCATACTCTGGATCTAGTTTTGTCCCATGGAATAAATGTTGTAGATCTTAATGTTTTTCCTCATAATCCTGGACTATCGGACCACCATTTTATTACGTTTGCAATCGCAACAAATAATCTGCTCAGACCCCAACCAAGGATCATCAAAAGTCGTGCTATAAATTCTCAGACAACACAAAGATTCCTTGATGCCCTTCCAGACTCCCTCTGCCTACCCAAGGACGTCAGAGGACAAAAATCAGTTAACCACCTAACTGAGGAACTCAATTTAACCTTGCGCCATACCCTAGATGCAGTTGCACCCCTAAAAACTAAAAACATTTGTCATAAGAAACTAGCTCCCTGGTATACAGAAAATACCCGAGCTCTGAAGCAAGCTTCCAGAAAATTGGAACGGAAATGGCGCCACACCAAACTGGAAGTCTTCCGACTAGCTTGGAAAGTCAGTAGCTTAATTGAGGAAATTAAGAACAATCCGAAATTTATTTTTGATACTGTCGCAAAGCTAACTAAAAAGCAGCATTCCCCAAGTGAGGATGGCTTTCACTTCAGCAGTAATAAATTCGTGAACTTCTTTGAGGAAAAGATCATGATCATTAGAAAGCAAATTACGGACTCCTCTTTAAATCTGCGTATTCCTCCAAAGCTCAGTTGTCCTGAGTCTGCACAACTCTGCCAGGACCTAGGATCAAGAGAGACACTCAAGTGTTTTAGTACTATATCTCTTGACACAATGATGAAAATAATCATGGCATCTAAACCTTCGAGCTGTATACTGGACCCTATTCCAACTAAACTACTGAAAGAGCTGCTTCTTGTGCTTGGCCCTCCTATGTTGAACATAATAAACGGCTCTCTATCCACCGGATGTGTACCAAACTCACTAAAAGTGGCAGTAATAAAGCCTCTCTTGAAAAAGTCAAACTTTGACCCAGAAAATATGAAAAACTATCAGCCTATATCGAATCTTCCATTCCTCTCAAAAACATGTGAAAAGGCTGTTGCGCAGCAACTCACTGCCTTCCTGAAGACAAACAATGTATACGAAACGCTTCAGTCTGGTTTTAGACCCCATCATAGCACTGAGACTACACTTGTGAAGGTGGTAAATGACCTTTTAATGGCGTCAGACCGAGGCTCTGCATCTGTCCTTGTGCTCCTAGACCTTAGTGCTGCCTTTGATACCATCGATCACCACATTCTTTTGGAGAGATTGGAAACCCAAATTGGTCTACACGGATAAGTTCTTGCCTGGTTTAGATCTTATCTGTCGGAAAGATATCAGTTTGTCTCTGAATGGTATGTCCTCTGACAAATCAACTGTACATTTCGGTGTTCCTCAAGGTTCCGTTTTAGGACCACTATTGTTTTCACTATATATTTTACCTCTTGGGGATGTCATTCGAAAACATAATGTTAACTTTCACTGCTATGCGGATGACACACAGCTGTACATTTCAATGAAACATGGTGAAGCCCCAAAATTGCCCTCGCTAGAAGCCTGTGTTTCAGACATAAGAAAGTGGATGGCTGAAAACGTTCTACTTTTAAACTCGGACAAAACAGAGATGCTTGTTCTAGGTCCCAAGAAACAAGGGGTCTTCTGTTGAATCTGACAATTAATCTTGATGGTTGTAAAGTCGTCTCAAATAAAACTGTGAAGGACCTCGGCGTTACTCTGGACCCTGATCTATCCTTTGACGAACATATCAAGACTGTTTCAAGGACAGCTTTTTCCATCTACGTAACATTGCAAAAATCAGAAACTTTCTGTCCAAAAATGATGCAGAAAAATTAATCCATGCTTTTGTTACTTCTAGGTTAGACTACTGCAATGCTCTACTTTCCGGCTACCCAGATAAAGCACTAAATAAACTTCAGTTAGTGCTAAATACGGCTGCTAGAATCCTGACTAGAACCAAACAATTTGATCATATTACTCCAGTTCTAGCCTCCCTACACTGGCTTCCTGTTAAGGCAAGGGCTGATTTCAAGGTTTTACTGCTAACCTAAAAAGCATTACATGGGCTTGCTCCTACCTATCTTTCCCGATTTGGTCCTGCCGTACATACCTACACGTACGCTACGGTCACAAGACACAGGCCTCCTAATTGTCCCTAGAATTTCTAAGCAAACAGCTGGTCGCAGGGCTTTCTCCTATAGATCTCAATTTTTATGGAATGGTCTGCCTACCCATGTGAGAGACGCAGACTCGGTCTCAACTTTTAAGTCTTTACTGAAGACTCATCTCTTCAGTGTGTCATATTATTGAGTGTAGTCTGGCCCAGGAGTGTGAAGGTGAACGGAAAGGCTCTGGAGCAACGAACCGCCCTTGCTGTCTCTGCCTGGCCGGTTCCCCTCTCTCCACTCGGATTCTCTGCCTCTAACCCTATTACAGGGGCTGAGTCACTGGCTTACTGGTGCTCTTTCATACCGTCCCTAGGAGGGGTGCGTAACTTGAGTGGGTTGAGTCACTGACGTGATCTTCCTGTCTGGGTTGGCGCCCCCGCCCCCCCCCCCCCCCCCCCCCCCTTGGGTTGTGCTGTGGCAGAGATCTTGTGGGCTATACTCTGCCTTGTCTCAGGATGGTAAGTTGGTGGTTGAAGATATCCCTCTAGTGGTGGGGGCTGTGCTTTGGCAAAGTGGGTGGGGTTATATCCTGCCTGTTTGGCCCTGTCCGGGGGTATCATCGGATGGGGCCACAGTGTCTCCCGACCCCTCCTGTCTCAGCCTCCAGTATTTATGCTGCAGTAGTTTGTGTGTCGGGGGGCTAGGGTCAGTTTGTTATATCTGGAATACTTCTCCTGTCTTATCCGGTGTCCTGTGTGAATTTAAGTATGCTCTCTCTAATTATCTCCTTCTCTCTTTCTTTCTCTCTCTCGGCGGACCTGAGCCCTAGGACCATGCCTCCGGACTACCTGGCATGATGACTCCTTGCTGTCCCCAGTCCACCTGGCCGTGCTGCTGCTCCAGTTTCAACTGTTATGCCTGTGGCTATGGAACCCTGACCTGTTCACCGGACGTGCTACCTGTCCCAGACCTGCTGTTTTCAACTCTCTAGAGACCGCAGGAGCGGTAGAGATACTCTTAATGATCGGCTATGAAAAGCCAACTGACATTTACTCCTGAGGTGCTGACTTGCTGCACCCTCGACAACTACTGTGATTATTATTATTTGACCATGCTGGTCATTTATGAACATTTGAACATCTTGGCCATGTTCTGTTATAATCTCCACCCGGCACAGCCAGAAGAGGACTGGCCACCCCTCAAAGCCTGGTTCCTCTCTAGGTTTCTTCCTAGGTTTTGGCCATTCTAGGGAGTTTTTCCTAGCCACCGTGCTTCTACACCTGCATTGCTTGCTGTTTGGGGTTTTAGGCTGGGTTTCTGTACAGCACTTTGAGATATCAGCTGATGTAAGAAGGGCTATATAAATAAATTTGATTTGATGACGATCAACTAGTTAGAGAGCTGACTGGGAGGAAGTCCTCAGTTGGTTTATGTTAATGTCACATAACTGGGGAGTCCAGTTGTTGAACATGTCTGGGCATGTCTGCCTTAGAGGGACATTAGGCGGCTCTCAGTGGTCGTGCCTACACTTGACATTTACATGCGACTTCTGCTATCAGAATACAAAGATCACATTGAAAAGACGTGCCTAGACACACAAAAGTGGCTTCGTGGTGCGATTGTGTTCAGATCTGTCTGACCACTTCAGGAGCTGGTCAGGGCTGCATTGTGTGTGGATTTCTCCTCAGTCTGGACGCAATCAGGCTACTGAAAGCGCACACAGTGGGCGACGTCATCATCACTCCTACCACAAGTCTCCAGAAAACCTGTGTTTTGGGACCGAGAGGCACCTTTTCATTATAACGTTGGAAGAAGTACGTTGAGGAACATGTCTGCTGGCCTCAAATGCTAGCCAGTGAGCTTTTCACTTAGAAAAACTTGTTTCTGTCTGGCTAAGAGTTCCGTTTGCAATCCCTTTAGAGTTCCTTGCTAGCTACATAGGTTAGCTACAGTAGTTAGCTACTGCCATCAGTTGTTGCTTTATCATATTTTGCCTATTCTACTGTTCGTAGAATGCATACTGGCGCTGTAATATAGCGCAGGAAAAGGGAATCCGGACACACTGTGGACATGGTAGACACATCTAAATGTAGTTGTAGACGCATGACGCGTTCGGAATTCCATGATCAGAATCAGAATACTAAAGCTACATGAAGTGTCAAGTATAGACAAGGCTTCTGTCTCCCGCTGACTCTCTTGTCAAGTTGTCTCTCTTCATCTCCCTTCTGTCAATTCCTCTCTCCCTGCGGTCTCTCCTTCTCATACTTTTCTCCATCTCTCTCTCTCTCTCTCTTGCGGTGTCGTCCTCTGAAAACCTTAATCTCCCTGCTATTTTTCCCAACAATTCTTCCTTTCTTTCCGTCTCTTTTCCTAGTCACTTCCCCCTCTTTCACTCTCTCTGAATCTCTCTCAACCACTCTTCCTTTCTTTCCATCTATTTTCCCACCGCTTCCTTCCTCCCGGTTATCTCCCGTCCCTCCTTCAACCCGTCCCTCCATCTCTGTCCTCCTGTGGTTCTCGGATCTCCTCCTGTCGCCCCATGCAGTGCTGGGACAGCTGTAGAAGACCCAGCCTTCCTGTGTGACCCACTCTGTCATATTCCTCTCTGCTGCCATTTGCATTAGTTATCTCTCCTCTCCTGCCTTCACTCATCCCCCTCTCCCTCACAACCTTATCGCTAACATGTTTGACTGAGGACGCCGGACGCATACTGACACACTGCAATCATCCCAGTTGCTGCACCACGTGACGTCAAGTGCAAATGTGATTTGGAGCTGCATTAAAGTCGTTTATGAATATTCAAGGGGTATGCAAAAACAACAAGCCCGTCGCATATTTTGAGGTGGATGTTGTTAGACTGTATCAGAAGGCCAGTCATTGTGTGCCGTGATTTCTGGCAATATGAGAGGTGCAATACCCAAGTACTTGGTTATTTCTAGATAAAATGTATTGTTAAACTGAGATTCATTTCAAGACCTACTTGGGGGTACAATGAAGCTACAGTATGACCTCACTCTAGAGAGCAGAACACATCCTTGGGAAGCCACTCGGACAGAGAGGCTATTTATTGCTCACAGAGCAACCGCAACGGGGAACAAATTACACTGAGAGCAAGCACTTCCTCTCCCTCTCCTGCCATCTCTCTCTACTCTTGGGCACTACAAGCGGCGTGATTGAAAACGGCTAGGTCAAAGCGCTGCCGGCTTTGGAATTCCCTATTGAGTGGGGGGATTTAGAGAAATTGTCCCGGGATGACTCACCACAAAAGGACATCAATCCTACTGAGCCAGACCGTTTAGAAACCGGCGAGGAAGGAGGGACGGAAGCATGGGAAGGAGGTTGGTCTCATGATCACACATTTCAATTCCCCCCTTATCTGGCAGAAAGAGGTTAATCCTTCCTGCCCCCCCTCCCCAACCACCCCCTACCCATCCCAAAGGTACTAAGGGCCAAAGGTGACGAAAACAATCCAACATGGTCGTTACCCTCCGTAAGAGCGTCCTATTTACCTGGCCTGACCCTCATCTCTCAAGGCAAAGGAGAAATTCTTGGGAAATGGGTTTGACAAATCTCTGGAGCAAGTAGACGTCAGATACAACAACAGCAGCAAGGTGGGGAGGTTTACGGGCTGATGGACAAACAGACAAACAGAGAGAAAGATGGAATCACACACAGAGAGAAAAACAATCATGTTTTTGTGGTTCTTTCACTGGGTCGGCCATTGTCGTGGATTCTACACCTATCAGTCAACATTGGTTGAGAAGCGACGAGGGTGGACTATTGACTCTGAAGTGGGCCAAGGAATAAGCGGTCCACAAAAGCATGTGTGTCTCTCTCAGTGTGTCATTGTTCGGTCTATCTGTCCTTCACCTCTATCCCTCATTTTAAATGTACATTTTAGTCATTCAGCAGACGCTCTTTTCCAGAGCGACTTACAGTAATACATACATTTCCCCTGTGGGAATCCAACCCACAACCCTGACGTTGTAAGAGCCACGCTCCTCCGCCAGCTGAGCCACGCTCCGCCAACTGAGCCACGCTCCTCCGCCAACTGAGCCACGCTCCGCCAACTGAGCCACGCTCCTCCGCCAACTGAGCCACGCTCCTCCGCCAACTGAGCCACGCTCCTCCGCCAACTGAGCCACGCTCCTCCGCCAACTGAGCCACGCTCCTCCGCCAACTGAGCCACGCTCCGCCAACTGAGCCACGCTCCGCCAACTGAGCCACGCTCCGCCAACTGAGCCACGCTCCGCCAACTGAGCCACGCTCCGCCAACTGAGCCACGCTCCGCCAACTGAGCCACGCTCCGCCAACTGAGCCACGCTCCGCCAACTGAGCCACGCTCCTCCGCCAACTGAGCCACGCTCCGCCAGCTGAGCCACGCTCCGCCAACTGAGCCACGCTCCGCCAACTGAGCCACGCTCCGCCAACTGAGCCACGCTCCGCCAACTGAGCCACGCTCCGCCAGCTGAGCCACGCTCCGCCAACTGAGCCACGCTCCGCCAACTGAGCCACGCTCCGCCACGCTCCGCCAACTGAGCCACGCTCCTCCGCCAACTGAGCCACGCTCCTCCGCCAACTGAGCCACGCTCCTCCGCCAACTGAGCCACGCTCCTCCGCCAACTGAGCCACGCTCCTCCGCCAACTGAGCCACGCTCCGCCAACTGAGCCACGCTCCGCCAACTGAGCCACGCTCCGCCAACTGAGCCACGCTCCGCCAACTGAGCCACGCTCCGCCAACTGAGCCACGCTCCGCCAACTGAGCCACGCTCCTCCGCCAACTGAGCCACGCTCCGCCAGCTGAGCCACGCTCCGCCAACTGAGCCACGCTCCGCCAACTGAGCCACGCTCCGCCAACTGAGCCACGCTCCGCCAACTGAGCCACGCTCCGCCAGCTGAGCCACGCTCCGCCAACTGAGCCACGCTCCGCCAACTGAGCCACGCTCCGCCACGCTCCGCCAACTGAGCCACGCTCCGCCAACTGAGCCTCGCTCCGCCACGCTCCGCCAACTGAGCCACGCTCCGCCAACTGAGCCTCGCTCCGCCACGCTCCGCCAACTGAGCCACGCTCCGCCAACTGAGCCACGCTCCGCCAACTGAGCCACGCTCCGCCACGCTCCGCCAACTGAGCCACGCTCCGCCAACTGAGCCACGCTCCGCCAACTGAGCCACACTCCGCCACGCTCCGCCAACTGAGCCACGCTCCGCCATCTGAGCCACGCTCCGCCAACTGAGCCACGCTCCGCCATCTGAGCCACGCTCCGCCAACTGAGCCACGCTCCGCCAACTGAGCCACGCTCCGCCACGCTCCGCCAACTGAGCCACGCTCCGCCATCTGAGCCACGCTCCGCCAACTGAGCCACGCTCCGCCAACTGAGCCACACTCCGCCAACTGAGCCACACTCCGCCACGCTCCGCCAACTGAGCCACGCTCCGCCAACTGAGCCACTGAAACAAGGATGGCCAACCCTCCTCCTGTAGAGCTACTGGAGCTTTTAGAGCTTTTGCTCCAGCCCTTCTAACTCACCTGATTCAGCCAATCAAGGTCCTGATGAGCAGTGGATTCATTTGAATCGGTCCTGTTAGAACAAGGCTGTAACAAAAACCAGCAAAGCCAGTATCTCTCCAGTAGCAGCAGTGACCACTAGCCATCCTAAAACCACTACCCCACTGAAAATCTGGGCCGGATGAAAAGGGTCCATTTCAATGTCTGGATCCATCTTAGCTAGACATGCAGAGAACGGCACTCGGTCCATATGTTTTCAAATGAAGATCAAATGCATAGGGGGCAATAGGGCTTTTGAAGAGACTGGGCCTGACTGTGTGAGGTGAGGATGGCATACGGAAGAGAGAGGCCACTGGGAAGAGTGTACCTGAATGACTGTAGATACTTGGAGCATGCTGAGGTGAAAACCCTTACATATGATTCACTTTACATTTAGGGGCAGGGATGATGTATGGGGCATAATGGGGCTGCAATTCCCCGTCAGAGCCAGCATGAAGACAGTATATACAGTACCAGACAAAAGTTTGGACACACCTACTCATTCAAGGGTTTTTCTGTATTTGTACCATTTTCTACATTGTAGAATAATAGTGAAGACATCAAATCTATGAAATAACACACATGGAATCATGTAGTAACCAAAAACGTGTTAAACAAATCAAAATGTATTTTATATTTGAGAATGATCAAAGTAGCCACCCTTTGCCTTGATGACAACTTTGCACACTCTTGGCATTTTCTCAACCAGCTTCATGGGAAATGCTTTTCCAACAGTCTTGAAGGAGTTCCCACATATGCTGAGCACTTGTTGGCTGCTTTTCCTTCACTCTGCGGTCCAACTCATCCCAAACCATCTCAATTGGGTTGAGGTCGGGTGATTGTGGAGGCCAGGTCATCTGATGCAGCACTCCATCACTCTCCTTCTTGGTCAAATAGCCCTTACACAGCCTGGAGGTGTTTCCGATATATTGTGCATCCCAAGTTTTGGGTCAATGTCCTGTTGAAAAACAAATGATAGTTCCACTAAGTGCAAACCAGATGGGATGGCGTATTGCTGCAGAATGCTGTGGTAGCCATGCTGGTTAAGTATGCCTTGATTTCTAAATAAATCACAGACAGTGTCACCAGCAAAGCACCCCCACACCATCACACCTCCTCCTCCATGCTTCACGGTGGGAACCAAACATGCAGAGATAATCTGTTCACCTACTCTGCATCTCACAAAGACACAGCGGTTGGAACCAAAAAGCTCAAATTTGGACTAATCAGACCAAAGGACAGATTTCCACCAGTCTGATGTCCATTGCTTGTGTTTCTGGGCACAATCAAGTCTCTTCTTATTGGTGTCCTTTAGTAGTAGTTTCTTTTCAGCAATTCGACCATGAAGGCCTGATACATGCAGTCTCCTCTGAACAGTTGATGTTGAGATGTGTCTCTTACTTGAACTCTGTGAAACATTTATTTTGGCTGCAATCTAAGGTGCAGTTAACTCTAATGAACTTATCCTCTGCAGCAACGGTAACTCTGGGTCTTCCTTTCCTGTGGCGGTCCTCATGAGAGCAAGTTCTTGACATTTTCCTCATTCACTGACCTTCATATCTTAAAGTAATGATGGACTTTCGTTTCTCTTTGCTTATTTGAGCTGTTCTTGCCATAATATGGACTTGGTCTTTTACCAAATAGGGCTATCTTCTGTATACCACCCCTACCTTGTCATAACACAACTGATTGGCTCAAACTCATTAAGGAAAGAAAGAAATTCCACAAATGAACTTTTAACAAGGCACACCTATTAATTGAAATGCATTCCGGGTGACTACCTCATGAAGCTGGTTGAGAGAATGGTTACCACAGCATTCTGCAGTGATACGCCATCCCATCTGGTTTGGGCTTAGTGGGACTATCATTTGTTTTTCAACAGGACAATGACCCAAAACTTGGGATGCACAATATTTCGGTGAACATATCGATGTCTAGTTTAACGCCCGATATGCAAAACCGATGTCAAAGCTGACGTGCATACCTATATAACGAAGGTACATGATGTAATGACGCCACATAAAATGTTGCGCTATACGTGCAACACAGCATTCCTAAACTAGCCCACAATGTCTGCTGTGTGGATCGAGCAGTCGACAAGTCAAGCAGTCATTTGAAAAAATAACAACATTTCAGTGAGACAACTCAAAGGCAAAATCCATTAAAGCCAAGATAATGGAATTCATTGCCCTTGACAATCAACCGTTCTCTGTCGTGGGTGATGTTGGCTTTCGCCGTCTGGTTGAGCACCGGTTAACACTACCAAGTGCGCTATTTTTCCGATGTTGCCCTACCGGAGTTACACAGTAATAGCATCACTGCTATTAGTTTCATGACATACATACTATGGAACGCCGTTTCGGTCTTTACGTGTCAAAAAAGATACAGTAGCACTGTCAAAGCTGTACAAAAAAGTCTGAAACAAGCAAACACCGGCCACGAACGACGTGTTTACAATACCGCGTTGGTAATAAAGCATCATTTGTTCGACCACAACTTCTGGGGTAGCTAGCTTTAGCTTGATACCTAGCTAGCATCAATACAACCAGCCTGATAACAATGACTAGTAAAAACTGCAGTCATTTTCATTGTTCTTAGCAATGATTTAGGAATCCTTGTGAGTAAGCATTAGCTAGGTTGCCACTTGTTGTTCACCTATTGAAATTGAAATTCAGTTCATGAAAATAAATAGCTAGTCAGCTACTTAACCCTGTTGCCCAAAGCTAACATTATAAGCAGCCAGCTAGCGTCATAAGGCTAGTGAGGCCCAACCGGACTGGGTTATGTGTTGTGAAGCTAGCCACAGTAAGGATTAGGCATAATAGTGGAATTTGCAATTTGCCTTCAAAATAAAAGTATGTCATTGACAGTGATGCAAATGAATACTAATTGTAGAATTATGCCATTCTTTTATTTTGAAGGCTAACCACAAAGTCATTGTGGCTATCTTCACATAGATGGGTCCGACCACCATTAATCAAATAAGAACTGTCTTATAAATTAGGATTATTTTAGATGATGACACCTAGCTATATAGTTAGCTAGCTAACCATAGTTACTGAAACAGATGATGTTGTTTTGCTATGTTTTGGGGGAAGACCATTGTTTGCATCCATGAGCTAGCTAGCTTTTTTTTTATGACCAGCACTGTAGGTGCGTGAGACAACTTTACCAGCATCATAGCATACGTATCGATGAATCGTTGTGACATATGAAATACGAGTGATAGTGTAATCAATGTGTAATAACTACGTAAAACATTTATCAATGCGTTAAATTATTATGTGACATGCAGTCATATTCAGGTCCTGATTGACACGTCAAATAGTGTTAAATAGTATATTTTTTGACACGCAAAGACCCAAACGGCGTTCCATAGAAATCCTGGTTGAGAATGAAACGACTGAACAAATGAACAACGAAACAGCACAGCAAGTAAGTGAAAGAAATAGGTTTTAATTATGTTTTACTGGTAATGGGGACATATGTAAATGCTAAACAAATAACTTTTGTGTGTGTAACCTTTATTTAACTAGGTAAGTCAGTTAAGAACAAATTCGTATTTACAATGACGGCCTACCCCAGACGACGCTGGGCCAATTGTGTGCCGCCCTATGGGACTCCCAATCACGGCCGGATGTGATACAGCCTGGATTCGAACCAGGGACTGTAGTGACGCCTCTTGCACTGAAATGCAGTGCCGCATTCCTCATGAAGCTGGTTGAGAGAATGCCAAGAGTGTGCAGAGCTGTCATCAAGGCAGAGGGTGGCTACTTTGACCAATCTCAAATATAAAATATATTTTGATTTGATTAACACTTTTTTGGTTAGTACATGATTCCATGTATTCCATAGTTTTGATGTCTTCACTATTATTCTACAATGTAGAAAACAGTAAAAATAAAGAAAAACCCTTGAATGTGTAGGTGGGTCCAAACTTTTGACTGGTACTTTAGATATCACTGTATCCCTTATCTACATTTAGCAGCGGCGCAACGCACTGTCGCCTCCAAAAAAGAACATCTATTTTAATATAGACGTATACATGCGTATTACATTTAGGAGCACGGATGATGTATGGGGCATAATGGGGCCGAGGAGCATGAAGACCGAATATAGATATCCCTGTTTCCCCTGTATGCACGTCGCCGCCGCAGCAGAAAACAATCTTAGGGGAAACCCTGGCTATAACACCTGACTCAGGAAAGGACAGAGCCCATGTCAGGTTGACAGGAGCTGTTGGGCGTACACTGTTCTCCAGGGAGCTACATCCTAGGCATTAACCTGGGGAGCTAATGCAAGTGTTCAGATCTCAGACAAGGTTACTCATAATATGAGCGTGGTTCACTAAACCGACTACGTTACACAGTGAAGGGGGAAGAGCGTCACTCTTTCAGGTCATCTACAGTATAATTACACACTGTGGCTAGGCTAGTATTAACGTCTCCCTCACCTTTCACTCCCCACACCATCTGACTCTCCCTCGCTCTTCCTTCTCCTTCTGCTGCCATTCCATAGGCCTGTACATGTATCTGTTGTATAACCCCTCCCTCTCTTCCTCCCCATCTCTCTCTCTGATAATCACATCTGCTAGGCCTGTCTGTTCCCTCTCTCTCCCTCCCTCCCTGATAATCACATCTACTAGGCCTGTCTGTTCCCTCTCTCTCCCTCTCTTCCTCCCTCTCTCTCCCTCCCTGATAATCACATCTAGTAGGCCTGTCTGTTCCCCCTCTCTCCTTCTCTTCCTCCCTCTCTCTCCCTCCCTGATAATTACATCTAGTAGGCCTATCTGTTCCCCCTCTCTCCTTCTCTTCCTCCCTCTCTCTCCCTCCCTGATAATTACATCTAGTAGGCCTGTCTGTTCCCTCTCTCTCCTTCTCCTCCTCCCTCCCTCCCTGATAATTACATCTAGTAGGCCTGTCTGTTCCCTCTCTCCTTCTCTTCCTCCCTCTCTCTCCCTCCCTGATAATTACATCTAGTAGGCCTGTCTGTTCCCCCTCTCTCCTTCTCTTCCTCCCTCTCTCTCCCTCCCTGATAATTACATCTAGTAGGCCTGTCTGTTCCCCCTCTCTCCTTCTCTTCCTCCCTCTCTCTCCCTCCCTGATAATTACATCTAGTAGGCCTGTCTGTTCCCTCTCTCCTTCTCTTCCTCCCTCCCTCCCTGATAATTACATCTAGTAGGCCTGTCTGTTCCCTCTCTCTCCTTCTCTTCCTCCCTCCCTCCCTGATAATTACATCTAGTAGGCCTGTCTGTTCCCTCTCTCCTTCTCTTCCTCCCTCTCTCTCCCTCCCTGATAATTATATCTAGTAGGCCTGTCTGTTCCCTCTCTCCTTCTCTTCCTCCCTCTCTCTCCCTCCCTGATAATTACATCTACTAGGCCTGTCTGTTCCCCCTCTCTCCTTCCCTCCCTCCCTGATAATTACATCTAGTAGGCCTGTCTGTTCCCTCTCTCCTTCTCTTCCTCCCTCTCTCTCTCTCCCTGATAATTACATCTAGTAGGCCTGTCTGTTCCCTCTCTCCTTCTCTTCCTCCCTCCCTCCCTGATAATTACATCTAGTAGGCCTGTCTGTTCCCTCTCTCCTTCTCTTCCTCCCTCCCTCCCTGATAATTACATCTACTAGGCCTGTCTGTTCCCTCTCTCCTTCCCTCTCTCTCTGATAATCACATCCCTCTCCCTCCCTCCCTGATAATTACATCTACTAGGCCTGTCTGTTCCCTCCTTCCCTGATCCAGTGTTTGTATTCCATTGCCCTTTCACCTCTCTCCTGTACTTCCTCCTCCCAGGGCATCAGCTGACTATTCACCTTCCTGTCAACTGCTACTTGGGTTTACCCATCTTCCAACCCCCAGGCCTCTGTGCAGTGGAAGCTCATGCGCGCGCACACGCACATACACACTTAAAAGATATCGCTTTTCCCAGTGCGGCTGGGTCATCACATCTCCACAGGCTGCTAGTCAGTCCGCCACGGTAGACCTGCCCTGCTTCGCTCTCCATTTCTCTCTCTCCCCATCCATCTCGCTTTCTCCGCATCTCTACACTCTCCCTCCTGTATCTACTCCATTCCATTCCTGCTCAGCCTTTCTCCATATCTCCTCTCTCTCCATCCCCCTCTCGTTCCTTTCCAACCCATTTCCTCCTGTAAGACCAACTGAATTCAGAATCTGAAGCAGAGAGCTCAGCAGCCTGGCGCTGCCCTGTAAGACCCTCATTATGCCTAGTTTCTTCAGAAGTCCGTGGCACGTACAGGTCATCAGAGTGGTCATACAGTATAGACACGGCCCTTAATTAGCGCACCCTTATTACAAACCACTCACAACGTCCAATTCCGATGCTATGGGAATTTACTAATTCAAAAATGGGTGTGTTGTATTTGATATTGATGGCGACTGCTGTGCTGTCGGTCTACCTCGGAGATCGTTCATTTCTCCTTTGCTTAATTACATAAGAGAGGAAGAGGAAACCTCTGGAGAATCGTGATGAACATTTGAAGTATGAAATCGTATCACTTCATGGCCCTTAAATCACTCGAAACCTTATCCATAGAGCTCAATGTGGGTGAATATGACACACAAAATAAAAATCGTAGCCCGTCATGTTATTTAGATGCTTCTCTTTAACTGCGAGCATTTTGATAAAAGTGCTTCCCTGTACCCTCCGGGGCATGTGAGAGAAAAGAACGCTTTGATTATCTTGATGAATGTGCATTTTGTCATGAGATGAAGTTCACACCCTCGTTGCTTTTATTCCTTCCCCTATCTGGAAACATGGCACTTTGAAACAACTGGCAATCTCTAGGGCTCCGCTCAGACACAAAATGGCTCCTTGTGCCTTTTGTCTGTACGACAACCACACGACAACCGTACCTCTCTCATAATCAATTAGCTTTGTAGTGGTGGCGGATTGGGAGAGTCCCTGCAGTGCTCGGTGCCGCTTGTTTAACGGCCCGGAGGTGGGATTTGACTATAGTTGAGATGTCCCTGGTAGACAGCACTTTCCTCTTCTCTTTTATTTCCCTCCTCCCTCGTTCCCTCCTGCGCTCTTCCATTATTGCAGGGGAAGCACATTTGCCCCTGTCTGTTTACACTCGTCCTCTCCATTACTGGCCTCCGCTGCAATAAAAGTCCCCCTCTGTAGCCGCCGACCATCCTTTTATTATGCCACGTTTATAACAAAATCAAAACGTTGAGCTCAATAAACACGGTGGCTGCGGTGGCCAGGCTCGGGGTAACTGGTGCTGAAGGGTGGATCTACTGCTGAGGTGGCAGGTCGATGGACGCAATGGACGGAGGAGCTTCTTTGGCGGCAAACGCAACATCGCAAGAGAGACTGAGTTAAATAGAGAGTTTGAGAGAAAGCGAGAGGAAGGAGGGAGAGTTTTCCCACTGATGCCCATGTTTGTTTCTCCTATAGATATTTTACCGGACGGGGTCCAAAGCTCCCCAAACCAAAATCTATTCTAGAGCCTCTTCAACATTCCTGCCTATAGCTCAATGGAACATACACTTCCACTGCTAATTCATGAGAATAGGGAATAAAGCACATTGCACATGTTAAGTGGCTCATAAGCCACAAATTAGACTTTATTCCATGTATTATTACCATTTACTTAGCAAATGCTTAATCATGTATGTAACCAATTAGAGAACGGTAGGTTGAGAATAGTTAACCTTTTAATATGAGGTTTCTATGCTAGAACGACCTCAAAACTGTTTTTACTGGGGGCGGGACAACACCCGTATTGCGATACTCGTTAGTATCACGGCAAGGAAACAAAACGTGAAGCGGATTTCACTTCTTTGGGAAAACAGCCTCAATGTTGCAAACGAACAAGCTATAACACAATATTTTACATACATTCTTTGTTTTAAAAATTTTGCCATTGAAAAAATATTGCGATATCATCACAGCCCTAGTTTCTACATCAAGATTTGTAGATTGGAACTTAAAGATGCAATCTGCAGAAAACGCTCCACCATTTCCTGGTTGCTAAAATTCTAATAGTTCGCCTAATTTCTGTTTGTGACACAAAACAAGCAATAGTGTAGAGAATCATTGTACCATCTAAACCGCTGTGAAAAATATTTCCAATAACAAAAAATAGTGTATTTTCAGCTGTTTGAAGCTGGTGAACAAAACCGAAAGTAAAAGACACAAAAACTAAACTTAAGAACTGGAAGCATAGAAATAGCACACATAGAACAGATCTACAGATTCTTAGACTTGCTTTCAATGCGAATGACATATCTATAACTAACATTTCTATGTCAATTTGGTCGGTTCGACCAAAAAGTTACATATTGCAGCTTTAAAAGACACAAAGTCACAACAAGTAACAAGCATCACCTCTCACAGCACACACATTCTGCAGTCCTGACAAAATGAACGTTTGACCGGGTGTAGTAAAGCATTGTTATCGAAGGCTCCACTGCTCCATAACTCGATAGGAGAAAAAAATATGTAAAGTGATAAAGATGCAGAGAGAGAGACAGCCTTGTGTTGGACCCAAACAAGTTCCCCTCCGCCCCAAAACTAAGGAGGGAAGAGAAGTTGCTGTTGGCTGCAGGTTTATCGTGGCCAATTACAGAATGTGAATTAGTGGCTGTGATTTGGTCATCGCCTCAGAGTATTAAATACTAAGCAACTCAATTTATGATTTGGAGGCTATAGTCTATTGTTTCACGGCCAAGTCCATCTTGACATTTCAAAAGAGGAAGAGGAGACTAAAGGCCTTTAGCTGTTGAATAGAGGCGACTTGACAAATTAGTTAAGTAACGGGTGTGTTGGGGGCAATTAGCGAACGCAAGGCCAGAAGACTAGAAGTGTCATTTAACAGTTGTCTGAGGCGATATAATGCAGTCTCTAACAGACACTAATCAACTGAAGTTGAATATTCAATCGAGTGGAGATACAGACAAAAACACAAGACCCTACCAAAGAATATAAAGACTCACTTATTTACAACGTGGGTTCTTTTAATCACGTTAAAATTATTTAGACTTAGCTTCGGCCCTCCTGAGTGCTGATGGGAACTGAAATGTCAACGCCATTTAACCAAAAAAACTAAAGTAATAAAAAAGTTTTAAAACGATGCAAGTGCCGTTCATCTATTATTTTGTGACTCGGGCAAAAATGTCACCGCTTACTTTTAGAAGATTCATCGTAATGTTACCCGCATTTTCCCATTCACTGAGTCGCTCGGTGCACCAAAGTGGCATTTAGCATTTAGCATTCGCCTGAACCTTTTATGCAAACTCTAATTTATCATGTTTGATTTGCATATGCCTTTGTGTGGCGCATAAAACTGCCTGTCACTCTTAGGACATGGCAGGCTGGCAGACAGGCACCTCTGGGGGAGGCAGGTGATTATTAATGCAATCAGTCCAGGGAGGGGGACTCGCCTTGCCTTCCTCCCCTACACACCCGTCTCTCTCCCTGGCTCTGTGCCAGAGACACGTCTTTGGGATGTCGGCACTATGACGCTGACAGCTCTGGCTCCAAAGACAGTCGACCGGCCGGGCGGTAACGGTAACAGGGCTTGGTCTTAAGATGACCACTGTTGCTGTAGCATAGGCTAGCTAAACTACAGCGGGAGTTCTCCCTAACCTCTGCCTTCTCAAGTGCCTCCAAGAAGGGCCGCCTTGAGAACCTCTCTGGCTCCGGCGTAAACGGAGCAGGCAGAGAGGGAGAGAGAGCATTAGAGATGAATAAAGGATCATTGGAAATATCTGTGACAGTCAGGACGAAGGAGATACAGGGCACTGGGTTCACCCCCCGTCCCCGTCGCTCTTCTCTGCCCTGGGTTGTGAAATGGAGAGATGTTCCCCCTAATGAAGGAAGGAGAGTTTGTATACACTTTAATGTGTCTCTCGCCCCATTGGAGGCTCGCAGAGACTTGTCCCGGCGTGTCTGGTGCCGGGCTGATAAGACGTCACGCCTTATCCTGCTCGACAGACCGTCTTCGTCAGGGGGGGGAACGGCACCCACGTCTTTTCCTCCCGTCGGGACCGGGATCATCTTTTCCCCGGCGGGAGTGATGACGTCCTGTCGTTGACAACGTGCAGATAAAAAGCGATGGAAGATGTCGCGTGGTGGTCGGAGTCGTTGGGGGGCTTCGGCGTGGATGGAGGGGTGAGAGGAGGGAGGGACAGAGGGAAAGGGCAGATCAGTGGAGGGGTGGACAGGTGATGAAGGGAGGGATATAGATGGAGGTATGGCAGGGGGCTTTAAGCTCTTCATAATCTTCGGCAGAAGCAACACGTGACAAACATGGAATCAAACAAACATGGAATCAAAAGGGTGTGTACTACTAGATACAAGTAATGCAATGACATCCCTAGTTCAATCCCGCAGGCCCTCAGTTTAAATAACAAGGGCTGGTTCCCTCACCAGGTCTAGAAAGCATTCTCAATGAAAAATATTTTTAGTCCAGGAACAGGCTTAATCTGGTTCCAGCAAACAGGCCTTGAAATAGATTCTGCTGAATGATATTAATGGTAATATAGGGAAGTGGCCAAATCATTGTCGCATGATCAAAAGGTAGCCACATATGCCAGGGTGCCTACTCAAACCTCAAAACCAACCTGAAATCAAAAATACACTTTAATCACTTCACGGCTTCTTCCACTCATCTCCGGGACTTGGAGTACTGTTCTTCTCTGATTAACGGACCAGAGAACGCATTTTCGCAAGAATGTCAAGTCACACACCATCGAGAGAGAGGGGCCCGGCCCCTCCCTTCGATTCAGAGTTACTGCCAGGGAAATGAGTTAGAAAATGTCAAAAAAGAAGGTGGGAACGGAAATGTCTGTGGTTCAAAGCATCCATCACCAGAACGGCTGGCTGACAATGTACTGTTATCAATTATTCATAACCCTGGTAGGTAATGAAATCACAACAACCCCCCCTCCCCTCCTCTGACAACCAATTACAGATGGTTCGCCTTTCGAGGACCAAAATAACGGCACTGTTGTGGCTTAGTTGTGGAGGGTGTATGTCTGTGTGCCCTTCCTCCTCCCTGTTCAGAATCATTCTCCTCTTAACACTGGTGCCGCTGCAATGGGACATGCTCTGTAATGTTGATATATCACGTAACTTCCCTCTATAGCCCGGGGCACCAGGCCTTGCTGACATGGACAATCCTTTTCGCAATGCTTCCAGGGCACAATACAAATCATCCCTCATCTCTGTCTAGGGCCTAAACATGGCTGCCGAGACACCTTAGCATTAGCTATGCTAATAATAACAGCACCACTGGGATGCTGATGTTTCAGAGTCCAGTCAGAGCATAGAGGTTTCCATTAGGCCATCATTCCTAATTTATTACGCTGAGCGAGAGAGCGAGAGAGAATGAGACAGGCAGAGACCGAGGAGAGAGAAAGAGAGAGAACGAGAGAAAGAGAGAGAGAGCGCAAGATAAAGAGAAGAGAGGGCGAGTAGAAAAGAAAGATGATAAATAACCTTACCAAACCTAACGCTGCATTCACAGAATTACAACAGCTCAAAACCAACTCGATGGGTCACCGCGGACGTGCTCACCCATCAACTCCACACGCCAGCCCCCGTGTGGCGCCCCCGCACAACGTCATCGTTTTTGAGCGGGCATACGAGGGTGCGGAGCCCGGAGATGAATACGCAGAGAGTCGTGGTGCACTTATAACTCCAATCGTGCTGAGTCTTTCGTCTCATTATGAGAATGTATACAGATGTAGGATCTTCATTTGGGCCCGTTTGCTACAGCAGGGAAAATATCCTTCAGCAACAGGAAATGTGAATTATTATGTGGATTATAATACATGGAATAGGTTGTAGGGGTTGATACATTTTAAGTTAATGCAAATCATGTGTGAAATGTTAAAGTGGAAATGACAAACTTTAGAAGCCTTTTTAAACCTTGACTACACTACAAGTTTGCAAATCCTGCTATGCAGGAAAATTCTCATCAACAAAAGTACGATCAAATTAAGATCCTACTTTTGTTTATGTGGGGCTACACTCTGTATGCTACCTCAGCCCAATGAGACTAACATGCTGAGAGGGAGGGAGAGAGAGGGAGGGAGAAAGTGAGAGAGAAAGAGATGAGAGAGATGAGAGCAAGCAAGATAAGAGCGAGAGTGAGAGATGAGAGAGAGCGAGCTAGCAAGATGAGAGAAAACAGAGGAGAGAGAGAGAGAGAGAGAGATGGGAGAACGTGGGAGACCAGACCAGCGTGAAACCCAATCTCTGTCCATGCGCGTCCAACCACATGCATCACACAGCGCTGGCGGTTTCTGCTTTTAGCATTTAACTAACTCCATCAAAACCCAGTAGGCGCACCACTCAAAGGAAGCATGGACTCAGCATGGACAAGGCTTCAACCAATACGGCTCTTAGAGGAGAAAAGGGTCTCCCTCACTCCCTCGCTGTGTCCCAAATGGCACCCTATTCCCTACATAGTGCACTACTTTTGACCACAGCCCTATAGGTAACAGGGTGCCATTTGGGACACACGTCCCTCCCTCCCTGACTGTTCAGTGGGTAATGTCTATCTGCTAATAGGAGAAAACACAGTTAGTGCGTAGGTGTGTTGGACTCAAGTTGACTCATTGTTCTAGCTCTTCCACAGCAATAATCTTAACCTCCTTCAGACTCTTTCCAGTGTCAGGCCAAGGCTGAGTCCCTGGGGAGAAGGACTGCAGTTGAACGTATTGTTCTGACTAGCGGGACAGCATGGCTCTCCAATCACAATCATGTTCTGGAGCGATGAGAAAGGCCTATATTCCCCTATGCATTACGTAATGCATAGGTCTACGTTTACATACAGGATGTATAGGGAGAACATGTTTGTTCTCAAGCCCTTGATAAGGCTATGTGGATCAGTATTGCTCCGGGGCTGGGACTAAGGTTGAAAAGCTACCGGTAATTTACCAAAGTTACCGGAATCCTCAGTAGTGTTGGTACTTAGAAGGTAATTTATGGTAACTTTGGTCAGTTACACTTGAATCATTTTTTTCTTTGTCCATGAGATTCTAGTGAATAGACCATATGGTTCAAGAGAAAATAGCTTAGGCTAATTAATGAAAAAAGCAATTAATCAACAATGGCATTATTTAAAATTAACTCTGCATCTCTTCCAAGCATTGACTTTTTTCACAACTGTCACCAGTTTGGCGCCAAAACAGAGACATGCTGAAACCCTCATATTAAACACCAACGGTATTCACTTGACGGTATTTATGTAGAATACTGTTTTACAGCCTTGTCATTCTATTTCTTTATTTTTTAATCATCTTATTTGATTATGTTATATATTTTACATGGATCAGGCCACTCAGAGGGCCAGAGATAATCTCAAAAAAGGCCAATAGATGTCATCTGTTAAAATTCCCCCCAAAATTGAAAATCCCTAAAATTCTGTCAGTTTACTGATGAACATCAAGTTTCCCGTAACATACCCTCCCTTTACAACCTTAGCTGGGAGGGAAAGGTGGAGCCTGGCGCAGCCCTATTGGATTGAAAAGCACCGCTATAGGGCCTATAAAGTTACTCTGGGAAAACAAAAACAAGTGATGGCACAAAAACAGTGACGCTGTGCTTTATCCCAATCCCCAGCTGGTCCCGGGGAGCCAGAACTGCTTACAGTGTCCTTTCAGTCCCCATTTCCATTAGGCAGACATAAAATGGGGGGGGGGGGGGGGGGGGGGTATCATATTTAGTTTCTGTGATGAACGGTGTACCATCAAACTGACATAAATATACCTCACTGTGACTATTTCCCCTCCTTTGGTCCATTCCAATACTCTCCGCACTCCCCCTCCCCCTTCTTTCCAAAACACTCCAGGGAGAAGTGAAACCTGGGCTTTCAACAAATATATTAAAGACTTTTGAGACAGTGCCTCAGAAATACTGCGGCCCTCAGCGCTCTGGGGTCTCGCGCCAACACTCGCAGGGGCGATTTGGAGAGCGGGCCGTGATGCCGCCGGGGCGAGCTAGCAGAATGCAAAGTTGCTGCTTCGCCGCTTTACCCCATTTGGGCTCAATAAGATCTTCCGCCCCCACAGTTTCCGCCTGAGGGAGGTCACAGAAAGATCATATTTTCTCACAGCCAGACAAGGCGCTATTTCTCTCCACTAGTCCCAAACGTGCAGCTAGCGAACTAGCAGGGCCGCCTGTCCGCCTGCCTGCCACCCTGCATTAACACAGCAGAGAGAAATGAAGGGAGACTAGCGAGGAAAGAAGGAAGGGGAGGTATGTACAGCTGTTGTAGAAACAAGAGGGTAGTAGTGGAGTTTTATACATATACATGCGTCTCAATGGGAGGTACATATTGAGAGACACAGACTCTGCCACTATGGCTTGTAGATTAAAAATATTTTAGCATAGGCCTATGTTATCACAAATTGCCTGGTGCCAGATCCATTTGTGCCCTTGCCAATCCATTACTGTCGTTGTCAAACCAAGCATGACAATGAGTGACAAGGAGTTGGCATGATAGCACAAACAGAGACTGGAATTCAGGCTAACAAGCAGACAGTTGTGAGTTCAAATGAAGTACAGTCGGGCATATGTAGCTTGAATTCTAATTAACATTCTTATTAATAGGTAGTGCTAAGCGATTAACCAACATAGTTTTTTTTCTGGTTATTAAACAACTAATTGACCTACATCGGTTCAATTACTTGAATTCCATTTAGTCATTTTTGGGGGAGAGTCCAACCCGCTGTTTCTCTAGTGAGAGAAATCAAGTCAAGAACTGTGGGACGCTAGGCTGAAGGGAGTTGTAGTTTCATTACACAAATATTCAACCTAGTTCAGTGCAGAAACGTGGTAAATAACTACAATGGCTATAATCCATTGCGCCTTTTTTTCACGGCTCGGACAGAGATGGACCAGAGAGGAAGAGACGAAGTGAGAGGTTTCACTCTCGCCAAAATGTGTGCAAAATAAGCCTAATGCGTTTCTATGGGCTTATTTTGGACCTAAGCTTGTCGCCTGCTTTCCCACCTTTGATACAAAGACACCCATTGCTAGGGTGGAGAACGTGAGCATCTCGTCATTATATACAGATCTCTGGAAAGATACACTTTTACGTCCTGCTACGTTAGGTTAGATGTACACAGACCGCATGAGATAGTAATGTACACGATGACCAGAGGGACAAGAGACAGTTCGAGAAAGTATGCCTCATCTACTTTGAAGAACTAGTAAAATGATGGTCAGACAGCTCTGCAGCATACTTAGGCAGGCTAGCCGAGCTAAATAGAATGACTAAAGACAGTACAGTATGGGGAGTAGATAACATTAGATGGTCTGGATGGCTGACTGTTACTGCCTGAGCAGAGATGATGACTTTAAGGAATGAAAAAGTCAAATAAAACAAAGTTATATAAACAACTGAAATATTTAATTATTTCATAGTAATTTCCTATTGATGTCTAATGTGGACCTGACAGAGACAATGGAATATTTTCAATGTTTTAGCAGTTGAATGTTCTCAGTTTTTGGCTTTGGGATTTCTATTAAAAAAAGCTCTAAAATCATTGTAATGTCATTATTTACTAATGCATTTCATGTTTAAAAAATTTATTGAAACCGAAAACCGTAAATATTTTTTAATAATGGGGGGGTTGGATTTAGTAGCCTAATTAGGGATCTACTTTTTCTGATACACACAAAGCAACATTGGTCTTTGTTACATTTAATTGGGATATTATAGTTTCTGGATATTTGTGAATGAAATCCTGCAGGTTACACAGACAATAATTAAATAGGCCAACTGTATCAATAGTATTCTATATATAATTAACTGCATAAGTAATGGTTTGAAAATGCCTAATTCACATCAACCTGGGGTGTAATCATTAATATTGGACCAATTCAGGGGTACGTGCTCAGTCCCCTCCTGTACTCCCTGTTCACTCATGACTGCACGGCCAGGCCTGATCACCAACGACTACGGATTATTTTGTTTTTAAAGCAGTACCGGAGCGCCAAGTCTAGGTCCAAGAAGCTTCTAAACAGCTTCTACCCCCAAGCCATAAGACTCCTGAACATTAAATAAAATTACTCCCCTGACTATTTGCATTGCCCCCCCCCTCCCCCCTCCCCTTCTCTCTCTTTTACTCTACTGCTACTCTCTGTTATTATCTATGCACAAGTCACTTTCATAACTTTACCCAAATGTATATATTACCTCGACTAACCGGTGCCCCTGCACATTGACTCTGTACCGGTACCTCCTGTATATAGCCTCGATATTTTTATTTGTTACTTTTATTTCTTTTTTTTTGTTGGTATTGTTCTTAAAACTGCATTGTTGGTTAAGGGCTTGTAAGTATGCATTCACTGTAAGGTCTAAGCCTGTTGTATTCGGGGCACGTGACAAATACAATTTGATTTGAATTCACCTAGGTCCCTGCGCGTTTCGTTATGTTTGCTTCCGTTTATGAAACAGAATCGGCGCAATGAATACAGCCCTGCCGTGTTATGATGACGTATCCTAGGTATGCCAACTAGAGTTGATCAACATAGCCTATCAGAATATAATCTGTGGCTAACAAAAAAGGTATACATTCTGTTAAAACAATCAACTGTATCCAATGCGCCTGTATAATTCCGTATATATCCATTATTGTGAAAAGTTGGAGAACGCGCTGCGATAAATGAAAACATTTTGCGTCATTTGGGACAACGGCCTCGGTCTGTATCTACGCTCGAGCATCATTCTGGAGACCGCAAAGGTAGCCTATCGCTCAGCTGCACCTTGGTCCAAAATACGCCGAATATTCATACTGTTATGCTTTTGAAACGTGTTTATATAGAAACGCCGTTACCTCTTTCTTCTTCTGGCCTCCCCCAGAATGCAGGCATAGCAGCAGGATCAGCAACAGAGATGCAACCGGCAGGTTGAAAGGGAATCCCGAGGATACAAACGCCATGTTGGAAGATGCTCTTGCTGCACTACACGTCTCTCTCGAATGTGATTGGCTACTGAAAGGGCCAATCAGGAAGTTTCTGAGAAAGCGTCTTATGGATGTTGCAGTCCATAAATAGAGCTCGCCCGCTTGTAGTCCTAAAACCTGAAAATTCCTTTGAGGGAAGAATAGGGTTTTGGGATAAATGCCGAAAATAAGGTCTGTGTGTTTAACACAGGCTTAGGAGATCTTATACGTTTTGTTCTATGAGATAATATCAGTCAGTTAACATGACCTTTATGAATTATGAAGCCTTTTATGTGCTATATGTGTTTTAACTGATTACATAAATTATTCAAATTTCACAAAAAGTGACGTTAGCTGAGGGAGATTATCTCATAGAATAAAATGTATAGGATCTAAGCCTGTGTTTGTCACATGCGCTGAATACAACCAGGAAATACTTACTTATAAGCCCTTACAAGAGCTTACAGTCGGATGTCGAGCAGTTGCCATACCAGGTGTTGATGCAACCGGTCATGATGCTCTCGATGGTGCAGCTCTCGAACTTTTTGAGAATCTGGGGACCCTCGCCAAATCTTTTCAGTCTCCTGAGGGGAAAGGTGTTGTCGTGCCCTCTTCACGACTGTCTTGGTGTGTTTGGACCATGATAGTTTGCTGGTGATGTGGACACCAAGGAATTTGAAACTCTCGACTCGCTCCACTACAGCCCCGTCAATGTGACCTTTTCCTGTAGTCCATGATCGTCTCCGTATTTTCGGCATTTATCCAGAAACCCTACAAAAATCTTCCCATAAGCTTTGTCCAACGAACCATGACGGAGTTAGTTCCTACAAAAAGACGACATTACTGTTGCTCTCTATAAAGTTCATACATTGATGGAATATATGTAATGTGTATTTCTAGCAAACCCTGGCTGATTAAATTATCTAGGGCTAACAATAAGAAAATAAATTCAACAGAGATGGGGATACAAGGATGCCGGGTGCAACAATGAAAGTCCACTCTATAACGTAGGCTAATAGCTAATTTATTTAAATTATAAATCCCTATTAACTGTTCATTTTTCATTTACCCTGATTATTTAAATGACCAATAATAATAATAATAATAATTGTCTGTGCATAGCCTAATGCAAACAAACCAAGGAGGCAATGTTAAGCTATTGTGAATTATTTACCCCCGTTGTTTTACCATTCCAATTCATTTCAGCAACATTGACTTTACACAGACTTACTAACTTCAAATCAAATTGTATTTGTCACTTGCGCGGAATACAACAAGTGTAGACTTTACCGTGAAATACTTACTTACAAGCCCTTAACCAACAGTGCAGTTCAAGACGAAGAAAATATTTACCAAGTAGACTAAAATAAAAAGTAACACAATAAGAATAACAATAACGAGGCTATATACAGGGGGCACCGGTACCGAGTCAGTGTGCAGGGGTACAGGCTAGTTGAGGTAATCTGTACATGTAGGTGGGGGCGAAGTGACTATGCATAGGTAACAAACAAACAGCGAGTGTACAAAAGGGAGGGGGGTCAACGTAAATTGTCCGGTTGCGATTTTATGAATTGTTCAGCAGTCTTATGGCTTGGGGGTAGAAGCTGTTGAGGAGCCTTTTGGTCCTAGACTTGGCGCTCCGGTACCGCTTGCCGTGTGGTAGCAGAGAAAACAGTCTATAACTTGGTTGACTGGAGTCTCTGCCAATTTTATGGGCTTTCCTCTGACATTGACTATTATATAGGTCCTGGATGCTTGGCCCCAGTGATGTATTGGGCCGATCGCACTACCCTCTGTAGCGACTTACGGTCAGATGCCGAGCAGTTGCCATACCAGGTGGTGATGCAACTGGTCAGGATGTTCTCGATGGTGCAGCTGTAGAACCTTTTGAGGATCTGGGAACCCATGCCAAATCTTTTCAGCCTCCTGAGGGGGAAAAGGTTTTGTCGTGCTCTCTTCACGACTGTCTTGGTATGTTTGACCATGATAGTTTGTTGGTGATGTGGACACTTAACTTAAGCCTAACTGTAGGATCCATTTGGCCTGCTTATGTGCTCATTTAGGGCTGCGTTCCACAGCTAAGGCGAAGTGACGCAACAACCAATGGTTACGTGCCGCTTCGTCGACTGTGTCATCGACTGACAGATTGCTATAACATACAGTATGGTGTGGTTAGCTGATAGGTTAAAAAAACTACCCAGGCGTTGTAAAATCTGGCAACGTCTAAGCAGTGGAAAGCGACGTACCTGTTGGCCGCGGTCCCCTGCTCAGACGTTTCATGGATCAACCAATGGTTGTGTGGAACGTCGTTGACTGTGTCATCGACTGACATATAACATATGGGGCGTGTTCCTCTGCCCAGGCGTTGCTGACGCCTGCCAGATCTTACAACGCCTGGATAGGTATTTTAGGTATCAGCTAACCACATCATATGTTATAGCAATCGGTCAGTTGATGACAGAGTCGATGACGTGGCACTCAACCATTGGTTGATGCATGCAACGTATGAGCAGGGAACGCAACCATTATGTGCTTAGCTGATACTTAAATACATATCCAGTGATGAGAGCCTACTAGAGGAGCTAAATGCTTTCCATGCTCGCTGCAAGGTTTTATTTTTATTTCATTTCACCTTTATTGAACCAGTTTGGCTAGTTGAGAACAAGTTCTCATTTACAACTGTGACCTGGCCAAGAATAAAGCAAAGCAGTTCGACACATACAACAACACAGAGTTACACATGGAATAAACAAACATACAGTCAATAATACAGTATAAAAAAAATCTATATACAGTGTGTGCAAATGGGGTAAGATAAGGGAGGTAAGGCAATAAATAGTGGTGAAGTAATTACAATATACCAACTAAACACTGGAGTGATTGATGTGCAGAAGATGAATGTGCAAGTAGAGATACTGGGGTGCAAAGGAGCAAAATAAATAAAATAAATACAGTATGGGGAGGAGGTAGTTGGATGGGCTATATTACAGATGTGCTATGTATAGGTACAGTGATCTATGAGCTGCTCTGACATCTGGTGCTTAAAGTTAGTGAGGGAGATATGAGTCTCCAGCTTTAGTGATTTTTGCAGTTCGTTCCAGTCATTGGCAGCAGAGAACTGGAAGGAATGGCGGCCAAAGTAGGAACTGGCTTTTGGGGTGACCAGTGAAATATACCTGCTGGAGCGCGTGCTACGGGTGGGTGCTGCTATGGTGACCAGTGAGCTGAGATAAGGCGGAGCTTTACCTAGCAGAGACTTGTAGATGACAAGGAGCCAGTGGGTTTGGCGACGAGTATAAAGCGAGGGCCAGCCAACGAGAGCGTACAAGTCGCAATGGTGGGTAGTATATGGGGCTTTGGTGACAAAACGGATGGCACTGTGATAGACTGCATCCAATTTGTTGAGTAGAGTGTTGGAGGCTATTTTGTAAATGACATCGCCGAAGTCGAGGATCGGTAGGATGGTCAGTTTTAAGAGGGTATGTTTGGCAGCATGAGTGAAGTATGCGTTGTTGCGAAATATGAAGAATATTCTAGATTTAATTTTGGATTGGAGATGATTAATGTGAGTCTGGAAGGAGAGTTTACAGTCTAGCCAGACACCTAGGTATTTGTAGTATTCTAAGTCAGAACCGTATTCTAAGTCAGAACCGTCCAGAGTAGTAATGCTGGACGGGCGGGCAGGTGTGGGCAGCGATCGGTTGAAGAGCATGCATTTAGTTTTACTTGCATGTGATGGATGCAGTTTTGGATGACTGTGTGATCTTGCTCTTCGTAGTTGATGTGAGTAGGACCTTTAAACATGGTTAGCATTTACAAGGCCGCGACGCCAGACGGATTACCAGGACGTGCACTCAGATCATCCGCCGCTGACCAGCTGGCGGGTGTCTTCCCTAATCGAGTCTGTAATACCTACATGTTTCAAGCAGATCACCATAGCCCCTGTGCCCAAGAACACCTAGGTAACCTGTCTACATGACTATCACACTGTAGCACTCTCATCTGTAGCCATGAAATGCTTTTAAAGGCTGGTCATGGCTCACTTCAACACCATCATCCCAGACACTGTGAACCTACTCCAATTCGCATACCGCCTCAACAGATCCACAGGTGACGCAATCTCTATTGCCTCTCAGGACCCTGGGACAGAACACCTCCCTTTGCAACTGGATCTGTTCACCGACAACGATGAGACAGCCTATATAGAGGAGGTCAGAGACCTATCAGTGTGGTGCCAGGACAACTACCTCTCCCTCAACTTCATCAAGACAAAGAAGCTGATCGTGGACTACAGGAAACGGAGGGCCGACCACGCCCCCCATCCACATCGATGGGGCTGAAGAGGAGCGGGTCGAGAGCTTCAAGTTCTTTGGTGTCCACATCACTAAGGAATTAACATGGTCCACACACACCAACACAGTTGTGAAGAAGGCTCAACAATGTCTGTTCCCCATCAGCAGGCTGAAAATATTTGGTGTGGGCCCTCAGGTCCTCAAAAAGTTCTACAGCTGCACCATTGAGAGCATCTTGACTGGCTGCATTACTGCTTGGTATGGCAACTGCTTGGCATCCGACCGCATCTGACCGCAATGCTCCCTGACATCCAGGACCTCTGTACCAGGCGGTGTAAGAGGAAAGGCCCTAAAAATTGTCAGACTCCAGCCATCCAAGTCACAAACTGTTTTCTCTGCTACCGCACAGCAAGCGGTACCGATGCATCCAGTCTGGAACCAACAGGACCCTGAACAGCTTCTACCTCCAAGCCATAAGACTACTAAATAGTTAACCAAACAGCTACCCAGACTATCTACATTGACCCTCTTTGCACTAACTATTCTGGCTCATCACCAGTGGTGTAAAGTACTTAAGTAAAAATATTTTAAAGTACTACTTCAATCATTTTTTTGTGTATGTGTACTTTACTTAACTATTTATATTTTGGACAACTTTTACTTTTACTTCACTACATTCCTAAAGAAAAGAATGTACTTTTTACTCCATACACTTTCCCTGACAACCAATAGTACTAGTTACATTTTGAATGCTTAGCAGAACAGGAAAATGGTCCAATTCACGCACTTATCAAGCGAGCATCCCTGGTCATCTCTACTGCCTCTGATCTGGTGGACTCACTAAACCAAATGCTTCCTTTTTAAATTATGTCTGAGTGTTTTAGTGTGCCCTGGCTATATATAATAAAATAAATAAAATAAAATGTCTGGTTTGCTTAATATAAGGAATTTGAAATTATTTATACTTTTACTTTTGGTACTTCAGAATATTTTAGCAATTACATTTACTTTTCATACTTAAGTATATTTAAAACCAGATACTTTTAGACTTTTACTTAAGTGGTATTTTACTGTGTGAATTTCACTTTTACTTGAGTTATTTTCTATTAAGGCATCTTTACTTTTACTCAGGTATGACAATTTAGTATTTTTTCCACCACTGCTCATCACGTACGCTGTTGCTACTGTTTATTATCTATCCTGTTGACTAGTCACTTCACCCCTACCTATAGGCACGTATCTACCTCAATTTCCTTGTACCCCTGCACTTGACTCGGTACTGGTACCCAGCCTTGTGTATATAACCAAGTTATCGTTACTCATTGAGTATTTATTCTTAGTGTTATTATTTTTTCTATATTTATCTTCCTGCATTCTTGGGTGGCCGTAAGTAATTATTTGACTGTTAGTCTGCACCTGTTGTTTAAAAAGCATGTGACAAATAACATTTGAGAAGAGAAGAGAGACAGAGAGGAAGAGACGAAGCGAGAGGCGTTTCATAGGGAATCGCCACTTCAAAAGTAGTCTGCATTGTCGAATTATTTTGAACATTACTTTTACCATCCCATTAATTGCAGTGACATTGATAACGACATATAGCCTACAGACACTAACCAGTCACCATTCATTCGTTTACTATTCCCTCTCCAACGTGTACAAATTTTCGAGTAGCTGTTCCGCTGTCTACCGATGGAGGACCGTGCTGAATTGAGCATACATACAGAAGGCGACACTGACTCAGATTTCAAGGAATCTGCTGGATAATGGGGAGATAGATGGGGGATGAATGGATGACTGGACGAAACAGACTAACATAGGGTAAACATAGCTTACTCTTCTAGAGAAATACCTCACAATTATGTAGCATTTTGAGGGTGATTGAGGCAATGTACAATATATGCTAAACCTGAAATATAACAAAAAATTCACAGAATCAATCAACGTTTATAAGGCCATAGCATTGCTTATGTTTCTGTGAATTACGGTAATAAAAACGATGTATTAACGTATGCATTTGATCATAAATACCTAACTTGTATTGCATCCCAAAGGCTATAATCCCATTCAGTAAAACAAGCTCCACATCATTTCCAGTGATGGCAACAACAGTGTTATCAAATAGTTAGATATACGCATGAATTAAAGTCAATGCGCCGTGAAAGAGACTGCACATGTAACGCTCTTGTTAAAACACATCATTCATGCATTAATGGTCGGGGAGCAACGTAAAACATGCAAACAAACAGTCTGGCGGGCACAGAGTTTCAATTGACCCTTAATGTACCGTGGTTTGGTTATTGCATTGTCTATCTGTGATGGCATTTGGAATGAAGATCTATCCTACGACAGCGTCTTGATTGAGTGTTTCCACACGAAACCCAGACAAAATAATACCATGATATGGATATTTTTGGATTTTCACGAAATGTAATCCATAGAATAGCCCGTTGAAGGAAGGATTGTTAACATACTGTATATTTGACATTTGTATCTAAATGCATAATTGAGAAATTGTTTATTTAAATACTTTTTTCTCTATGGCACATTTATACAGTTTTGTTACATATTTATTATACTTCTTAAAGACTCCATAGTGTTTAATCTGTGTGTGCTTCTCTGGCTACAAAGCAAACAGTTGTGTCATATGGAGCTTTGCCGCTTGTTCTGTAATATAAATAGTATTTAGATTTCAATAACTTTAACATAAATGTAGCCTAATAATTGGGTAGTGCGTTCTCTCTCTCTTTCCCTCGCTCGCTCTCTCTCTCTATCTCGCTTTCTCTCTCTCACGCACGTACGCACACACACACACACGCGCGCGCACACACACACTGTCGAATGATTTATGTAACATTACTGTGCATCTCATTACTGTGAGCCATCTGAGAAAATCATGCCAAGATTTGTGGTATAGCGGGTTGATGCATGAACCCCATTTATCTAGGACACATCACCTAGCTACTTCATTACTAACACACACACGCGCACGAATGATGAGCTCTTTCTCTCTCACACACACACCACACACGCACGCACGCACACACAGCAAGGATGCTAAACCTGCCACATCATGTCCCTTTACTAGCGGACTGTAAAAACTTGCGTTCCAGACTAGAGGGAGCTCGAGTTGAGCTGACGTCACTTCAGCTCGAGCTGCCACAGGGCGCTCATTCGAGGTCATGTTCTCTAATAAAAGCCGGTCCCGTAAAATGATTAATTACAGAGTGGCACAGAATCAGAAAAAAGGCCCCGATGGAAGAAAGCCTTGTATTCATTAAGATGATACCATATCCAGTGACTGTGCTGTGACTCGCTTCTATTCTATTCTGGGGTTGTGGACACCCTTGATAAATCTCCCTCTCTTCATAAGGCTTGTCTCGGTCTGCTAATGACTTGTCCGGAATGAACACTAAATGGATTGTGATAACAAAGCTACGCTTTGCAGCGTGCTCCGCTCATGTCTGTTCCCACTGGGCATAGACGTCACATCAACATCTATTCCACGTTGGTTCAACGTAATAACATTGAAAACGACTTGGAAACAACGTTGATTCAACCAGTGCCCAGTGGGATATATGGAATGTCATCCGTTTTGCTAATTAAAACTTAAACAGCACTGCGGTTCAGCAGTGAAGGCATGCGCTCAGGAAGCCTGCTGATGGGCTTCTCCACACTCATTGGTAGCTTTAGGACCCCAGGGGAAGGCTGACAAACAGGCTGCAGGGGCAGAGACAGTTTGCTGTCTGGGAGAGATGAAAACTCCACTAATTTCTTCAGTCAGAGCCGTGGGAAAGATACAGTCATCTGGTGGCGACGAACCGTAACGCACGGCGACGGGAAAGAAACTCAACCTGCACTCAACATTTTCCTTCCTTGGGAGAACAGATACGTATCTCTATCGCTGTTTCTCGCCCCCTCCCTCCACCCTCTCTCATAGACTTTCTAAGATACAGCGTCTGAATTCAGATGCGGTGCACTTCCAAGGCGAGCATCAGCATCACTACAGCGACTCTGGCTCGGATAAAATCGGAAGAGCGCGTTTTCGTCCTCGGTTATTTTCGATTCATCTAGTTGATTAGACCCCCCCACCCCCCCCCCCCCCCCACACACACACACACACACTCCCCATATCACCCCAATACATCAGTCGTCGGAATTATAGCTGCCTCCCTACAGCTCTCCCCCTTGGCTTCCCCTTTCTTCAACCCGAACAGAATTTATGTGTATTTGCCGCATGAGGACGTCCAAGCATTGGAACTCAGTTGCTGGGGTTGCAGCAATTCAGCCTGCCGCTTGCTCCGCGCCGGAGACATGAATCTACCATAACGGAATTCGCGTTCCCCTTTCAAAATCGGAGAAATCAAAACTGTTTGTTTGCCGCCTCATGGGGGTTACATTTCGTTTCTGCTGGTCAATAACTGTCGTCAAGTGAATAGCTGTTATCGTCATCGCTTCAATTCCAAACTGGAGGAGTCGTGATCAACGGGAATGAAATTGAGAAAATCGTCCGCGGGTTGGAGGACGGGGCTGAGTTTAGGTCGGGAACCACAAGTCTAGATATTTCAACTTTGTGCGCAAGACTTTCTCTTTCTATATGGACCGATCAACATCACTGGATATCGAGGCTCTGAAGGTAGGAGACTACGTGCACACGGCAATGAGAGAGTGTGTGTGTGGAGGGGGGTAATGGGTGCCGCGGTGCCCGACGCTTGTTACACAAGCCAGTGCCGTTGTGTGGTGGAGTGTCAAAATGTGTGCGTGGGGTGCATCTCAATATCTGAGTTGTTGCAGCCATGGTGTTCTCTCTCAGCTGTGTGATACATTACATTGTCCACATTGGGGATTTAGAATGCATTGAGGTTGAAACCTCTCGAACGTGTTGGGAGCTGCTCTGTTTTGCGGGGAATATGTGTAATGAGCTCTCTCTCTCTGTCTCTCTCTCTGTCTCTCTCTCTCTATGCCTCTGTCTCTCTGTGTGTCGTCTCCCTCTCTCTGTGTGTGTATCTCTCTCACTGTCTCTCTCTCTGTCTCTCTCTCGCTATGCCTCTCTCTCTCTGTTTCTGTCTCTCTCTGTATACCCCTCTCACCACCTGCGTCCCCTCATGTTCAGTGTTCAATAATAGGATATCATCAGGGGAGAGTTCCCTCTTGCTCATCGTCTTCATTTATAGGCACCAAATATTAGGCTGTGTTGTAACACATGGGGACTGAAAACAAATCAAATCAGATTGCGTGCTATCAACATGTCCATGTTATGAAGGACAAGTGTGCTGTTGGAGTTGAAGTGGTGGGTTTGAGAATATTTGGACCGAATGGTGCCCAGTTTGCGCCCCGATTTGTAAACATAGTGTCAAGTACTCTCTAAGGCAGATACTCTCTATTGCCAGTAATTGGGCGAAATATCAGAATTGGGATGCCTGTGTAAACGCAACTTTTGCGACCCAGCACGCACTGTGATCACACTGACATGTAACCTAGCCCCTGCGTGCACACATAATTCCAATCCGCCGTTCGGAGGCCATTTGGTAGGGTATCGATCCGCGGTTGAAAAGAGACCCGGGACTATTTTGGCCCCATTTAAATCAGGGAGCTGGAGCTATACCCAGGTTTGGCAGCTGTCTGGCGATTGGTTTCATTGATCGAACCGATGGTTGCATAGATCAGACAATCGACGGGAATGGATACATTGTGGCTGGTTGTTGAAGTTTTGATGGTGCTCTAATATTCCACATTAGTTAGTGCAGGTGTGCGTAATTGTCCCTGACCAGTCCCATATGTTAGGCTAATGGTTGCAATCATTCTGACTACTTTTCCCCTTCATGAATGTTAATTGGAAGTTGACATGGATTGGTTTGTTTGAGCTTTTAAGCCTCGAAATAGTATTGGTTGAATTTACAGGATAATATTGTGCATATTTGCGCACCACACGTGCCAAATGTTCCCATTTTGTCAAATGTATGTCAATCAAACACATGTATTTATAAAGACCTTTTTACATCAGCCGATGTCACAAAGTGCAATACAGAAACCCAGCCGAAAACCCCAAACAGCAAGCAATGCAGATGTAGAAGCACCATTGGTGAGGAAAGGTCATCATTCCGATATCCATAGTTCGATTTTTTTTTTTAAGTTAAAGATTTGGCAAATAGTTCAAAAGCAAGGCCTTAATGGCCAATCACTAATGTGCACTTTAAAATAGAGTCCCATGGGATAATAAGCAATCTAATATTTGGAAGTCATCCAAGAGGCAAAAGAGGATCTGGCCCATGATGACATGCTGGCCTGGGTTTGTGTGGCACTACTATTTCACCACCATCCGCTGTGCCCATAGCTTCCCAAACTCGGTCTTCGGAACCCCAAGTGTTGCACATTTAGTTTTTTGCCCTAGCACTACACAGCTGGTTCAAATAATCATCCAGCTTTGATCATTTGAATCAGCTGTGTAGTGCTAGGGCCAAACCCAAAACGTGCACCACTTGGGGTCCCGAGGACCGAGTTTGGGAAACCCTGCCATAGCCTGTCACAGTTGGCAAGGGTATTATAGCTAAAGATCTGCACAGACATAACACTCAGTAGAGGAAACCCACTTATGTTGGCAAACTGAGCCTTGGTTTGAACAGCTAGTTAACCTCTCCCTCCCTCTCTTAATCTGTCCCTCCCTCTCTTAATCTGTCCCTACCTCTCTTAATCTGTCCCTCCCTCTCTTAATCTGTCCCTCCCTCTCTTAATCTGTCCCTCCCTCTCTTAATCTGTCCCTCCCTCTCTTAATCTGTCCCTACCTCTCTTAATCTGTCCCTCCCTCTCTTAATCTGTCCCTCCCTCTCTTAATCTGTCCCTCCCTCTCTTAATCTGTCCCTCCCTCTCTTAATCTGTCCCTACCTCTCTTAATCTGTCCCTCCCTCTCTTAATCTGTCCCTCCCTCTCTTAATCTGTCCCTACCTCTCTTAATCTGTCCCTCCCTCTCTTAATCTGTCCCTACCTCTCTTAATCTGTCCCTACCTCTCTTAACGTCTCCCCCCTCTCTTAATCTGTCCCTCCCTCTCTTAATCTGTCCCTACCTCTCTTAACGTCTCCCCCCCTCTCTTAATCTGTCCCTCCCTCTCTTCTTCCCTGGAAGGATAAGGCTGCCACGAGACTAAGCCTGCATCCCAAATGGCACCCTGTTCCCTTTATGCCACTATATAGGGTATCGAGACGCACCCTAACCGTGGGTTGTTTTCTGGAGTAGTGGTCCCTAAACTAGAGTGCTAGATGACCTGCTCATTGTCGTTTTTTTTGTGTGACCCACCTGTTTTTCTAGCCACGACCCAATGGCCTTGAGCTTGCCTATATGGAGGGGCCAACCACTTGACCATTTGAAAACACTCAATCTTGTACCCTGTATTCACAAAGTGTCTCGAAGAAGGTTCACTGATTTAGGATCAGGTCCACCCTTGTCTATTTAGTATAATCTAAATGGCAAAACTGATCCTGGAACAGCACTTTACTCTGAGACGCTTTGTAAGTAAGGCCCCAGGGGGCCTGATATTGATTCTAAGCTGTATTCTATTATCAGTTAGATTCATTAGGGCATAGCACACACTAGGCCCGGGCAGTCAGAACATTAGGACATTATTGAATTAGTATTAGCGTGTGTAATTAACGTGTCATGGGTATTGTTTGGACGGAAGTGGTATACGCGGTACAGTAGCAATTCTGCTTAGCTTCTTATCCCCAGGCAAATGTGTCAGTTAAACTCAGAGTTGATAAGATTATTCCCCGTCTCTCCTTCTTCATCTAAACTGCAAAGAAAGTGCAATTCAATTTACTGGAAAGCTTTCAGAGTTGGATACCCCGGGAAGCAGAGCACTTCAAACAGAGAGTGTCCTGTTCCAAAGGAAATGGAAACGCTTGCTAATTAATCAGATCAGATTGAAACCGATGGGATATTTGAGCGATATTGACTTTTAGTCACAGCAGCATCATATATTGCCTGATTTTAGGATTGGTTATCTGAACTTGACCTTTGTGGGGTCACATTATAGTTGATAGAACGTCACTGGTCAATCCTCATCATGATTGGCAGCTGCTGTGAAAGACGGGTTAAGATGACGTCTAGGAATTGGTGATGCGACCAATCCAAACAGTATCCGTCTGCGTTTACAGCGGGTTTAAATCGAATGTTTTTCCTACAGCTATAAAATAGCTTGAGTAATATTTGCCTGTGTACTACTCTGTGTTTGCCTTTACATTGCCTGGGTCTTGACTCGAGTTCCATCTGACTAAGTCTTGCCGACTGACTCTGGGGGTGTGTCTGTCTCCTCCATTCATTCTATACTTAATTAACTGTGGCAGCCCGAAAAGGGCACTCCGATTACAACATTGGCTTCAGCTACATGTACAGCAGCGCCGAGTATCAAATGATTAATATATATTTGCAGAGGAGGAAACCGTTGTGTAGAACATTTCCCGCGGATAGCCTTCAGCGTGTGCTTGGGAACGGCAGGCAATTTGCCCGTGTTGTGTGTGTGCACAGGTGTCGAGGAGTTAAACACCTGGCGACGGCGGGAAAAGGTTAACGCCGCACATGGAGCTTTGTTCCGGATTACCAGATACAATTTCGACATAATGAACTAAGTGATGCAAAAGTTATTGAGGTATAAAATGCGGCATTACACTAGTACAGGCCCTGATGCATCCTACTGCAACGTTTTCCCTTTCTTTAATTCTCCACTCCAAACCTCCTCCTCTCCTATTACAGATGAAATGGAGAGAGGCTTTAATAGTTGTTTAATTTACACCATTAATCACCCTGTTATGCTATTACTGCTCACATTATTACTGCAATCTTCCAAGAAGCGTTTTTATAATTGCCTCCATTGTTCTAGTAGGGGTGGCCATGGAAACGATGAGACTGCTTGCTTACTGTAGAGTTAGTAACTGGGCCCAGGAACAGTAGGAAGACCGAGGCAGTCTAAAGCAACGAGCATTTATCATTTCCCATTCGGACAAATTCCGCAAATAAATCTCTCCTTCAGCCACGTGTTTGCCTGTGTTTCACCCTCTATGTGGACTGACATTGGTTGTCTGTGCCGTGACACTATCTGTCAAGTTGATGTACAGTTGAAGTCGGAAGTTTACATACACGTTCGTCAAATACATTTAAACTCAGTTTTACACAATTCCTGACATTTAATACAAGTAAAAATTAGGATTAGGATCACCACTTTATTTTAAGAATGTGAAATGTCAGAATAATAGTGGAGAGAATGATTTATTTCAGCTTGTATTTCTTTCATCACATTCCCAGTGGGTCAGAAGTTTACATACACTTAATTAGTATTCGGTAGCATCGCCTTTAAATTGTTTCACTTGTGGCAAACGTTTTGGGTAGCCTTCCACAAGTTTCCCACAATACATTGGGTGAATTTTGGCCCATTCCTCCTGTCAGAGCTGGTGTAACTGAGCTAGGTTTGTAGGCTTCCTTGCTTGCACATGCTTTTTCAGTTCTGCCTACAAATTTTCTATAGGATTGAAGTCAGGGCTTTGTGATGGCCACTCCAATACCTTATCTTTGTTGTCCTTAAGCCATTTTGCCACAACTTTGGAAGTATGCTTGGGGTCATTGTCCATTTGGAAGACCCATTTGTGACCAAGCTTTAACTTCCTGACTGATGTCTTGAGATGTTGCTTCAACATATCCACATCATTTCCTGCCTCATGATGCCATCTATTTTGTGAAGTGCACCAGTCCCTCCTGCAGCAAAGCACCCTCACAACATGATGCTGCCACCCCCGTGCTCCACGGTTGGGATGTTGTTCTTCGGCTTGCAAGCCTCCCCTTTTTCCTCCAAACATAACAATGGTCATTATGGCCAAACAGTTCTATTTTTGTTTAATCAAATCAGAGGACATTTCTCCAAAAAGTACGATCTTTATCCCCATGTGCAGTTGCAAACCGTAGTCTTGGAGCAGTGGCTTCTTCTTTGCTGAGCGGCCTTTCAGGTTCTGACAATATAGGACTCGTTTGGATATAGATACGTTTGTACCTGTTTCCTCCAGCATCTCCACAAGGTCCTTTGCTATTGTTCTGGGATTGATTTGCACTTTTCGTACGAAAGTACGTTCATCTCTAGGAGACAGAACACGTCTCCTTCCTGAGCGGTATGACGTGCTGCGTGGTCCCATGGTGTTTATACTTGCGTACTATTGTTTGTACAGATGAACGTGGTACCTTCAGGCATTTGGAAATTGCTCCCAAGGATGAACCAGACTTGTAGAGGTCCACAATTCTTTTTCTGAGGTCTTAGCTGATTTCTTTAGATTTTCCCATGATGTCAAGCAAAGAGGCACTGAGTTTGAAGGTAGGCCTCCAAATACATCCACAGGTTCACCTCCAATTGACTCAAATTGTGTCAATTAGCCTATCAGAAGCTTCTAAACCCATGACATCATTTTCTGGAATATTCCAAGCTGTTTAAAAGCACAGTCAACTTAGTGTATGTAAACTTCCAATCCACTGGAATTGTGATACAGGGAATTAGAAGTGAAATCATCTGTCTGTAAACAATTGTTGGACAAATTACTTGTGTCATGCACAAAGTAGGTCCTAACCAACTTGCCAAAACTATATAGTTTGTTAACAAGAAATTTGTGGAATGGTTGAAAAGCGAGTTTCAATGAGTCCAACATAAGTGTATGTAAATTTCCGACTTCAACTGTATAGTCAGGTTGATAAAGCCTTACATGGGCCTGGCGATCTTCCGGCTATGACCTGGGGAGTTGAGCGAGCGACATGCATCCTCTTGAGACGGCCATACTTACCAGCTAATAGAGAGTGATGGTTGATCCAAGCAGCAGTCAGTCAAGCTGCAGGGGGCCCCGGGGCCTTGGTGAGTAAACACTTTGGTTCACACACTACAAACACTGAAGCTAAGCCATGCATAAGGGAGCACATGTTGAACTCTGCTCCCTCCCTCCTCCCCGCGGTTCTGCCGCTCTGACAAGTTAATAACAGTCAGATCTCAGGCCCAGACGCGGCTGAGGAGCATAGGGGGACTGGCAACTGCGCCCCCACTCAAGGGCGCTACTGACACCTCATCATGAGTCAAATGGAGCAGGATTGGCGGTGAGGGGGCGAGGCGGCCGCGCTGGCGTAAAGTAAGGAGTGCGGCGGCTCGAGAATGACGGACGAGTCGGGGTGATTGAAAGAGCGAAGGGAGAAGAGGGCCTCTCCTGCCTCACACTTTTCTCTAGGTTTTTGGAGTGAGACGATGCGGGGACAGAGAGGGGATGACACGCCTCAGAGCAACTAAGGGATGATGGAGTGACTGACAGTGCAGCCACTTAGTCAGGGTCAGGATCATGGTTGGGGATGAGACTTGACCAAGACAGAGTAAACCTTGTCTGAGCCAGAACGGCCCATAGGGCAGGAGCTTGTCTCATCTTTCTGTAGCGTGAGGATTTGTATTGGCATTTGTTAGGATCCCCACACTCTTCCTTGGGTCCAAAACGATTACATCACAACAAAACAGCCTACATCATAAATAACACAATACATCATACAATAATTATTACATCATTACTCAATCATTACACATTTAGAACACAAAATGTACAATACAATACAATAATATTACATTGTTTTTTATTGGACAAGTTTAGGTAGTCCCTCCCTTTTCAGTACACTTTCTTCCATTTGGTTCCTAATGAATGCGACCCATGTTCAGACAAAACCAGGTTCAGAGACAGGTCTGGTGGTCTGGATCAGGGATATCGTTCAGTAAAAAAATAACAATGAGAATGAATTCTCTGGAGTATTCGTTTTTTTTTTCCTTCTGCTTGAATAAATTCACATTTTCATCGATTCAATCAGCCCAACTATGTTTACTGTCATACCAAATTCAATATCACTGGAGACCCATTAAAAGAAATTGTGTTTTTGCATAATCGTAGATCATTTCCGGAGGTTGGTTTTTGATTGAACGTGACCTTAGATCCAACCTAATCAAGGCTCCTAAAGTCCCTCTGTACTGAAGCATCAGGAAGGAAATGTCAAAGCACATTGGTCTGGCAAACGTCCAAGTACTCAGTGAGGATGTCTGGTCCCCCCCCCCCACCACATAGTCTGTTTACACCGACCTGGGTCTATTATTTTCATGTGGTTGTGATTCTGACGTTCACTTTCTGAGTTGTCTTGGCTGTGTTTGTGTGGCCATGTTTGATGTGCTTTGTTGTTCTTTGTGTTGTACGTTTCACACCTCCGTGATTCTGCCGCTCGTCGCCTCGCCAATGTCCTGAGAATATTCCAGCGACTTAAAAAGGGACTTTATTTGTTTGTGCGTTTGCGCTGCTATTCAAATATTCCCGACAGGCTTTGAAAGCTCTTTGTCAACCAATGTCAAGGCGGTGTGACAACAAATTGCGTTGTCAGAAATGACAGACATCGCTAAAGAAAAACAAATAGATGAAAATCAAGACTTGTTTCCGTTTATTATTTCATTTGTTAGACATTTTTCCCCAGATCTGCTTCTCCATTGTAGACTTATGAAGGTCACGAAGAAAGAATAAGTCTTTTTTTCCCAAAGGATTTCAAATCATCTTTCAATCAGTCCCTTTATTGTATAACAATAATGGTTTTGTGTAGTGGTTGGAAGGACATTGACGACAATTGTTGCTACCAACTCCACATACAGTTTAGTCTTTTCTGAGCATGTTACCTGGGCAGGAAAACTCCAGGCCCCAGTTATAGGTAGGACCAGTTATAGGTAGGACCAGTTATTGCTAGGACCAGTTATTGCTAGGACCAGTTATAGGTAGGACCAGTTATAGGTAGGACCAGTTATAGGTAGGACCAGTTATAGGTAGGACCAGTTATACGTCGGACCAGTTATAGGTCGGACCAGTTATAGGTAGGACCAGTTATAGGTAGGACCAGTTATAGCTAGGACCAGTTATAGCTAGGACCAGTTATAGGTAGGACCAGTTATAGGTAGGACCAGTTATAGCTAGGACCAGTTATAGCTAGGACCAGTTATAGGTAGGACCAGATCAAGGGGCATGTGTGCGAGTGTGAGTGTGTGTGTGAGTGTGTGTGTGTGTGTGTGTGTGTGTGTGTGTGTGTGTGTGTGTGTGTGTGTGTGTGTGTGTGTGTGTGTGTGTGTGTGTGTGTGTGTGTGTGTGTGTGTGTGTGTGTGTGTGTGCACAACTGACCAACCTCTGTTCATAGACAACATATACACATTCTCCTCTCCAGTCCCCCACCACCCACGAGCCATAATCACATAGCCCACTTTAAACCCATCTCAATGTTATCTCTCAAAAAGCCAAGTTTTCCTATTGGACAATAAGAAGGAAGGAAAGAATAGAGAGTATTTTTCTAAAAGAAGAGTGTAATAGATATTTTATTGGTCCTTGTGAAGGGCAGCGCTGCTCGGCTTGACACAGCTGCAGAAATAGTTTTATCTTCATCCCCATCCAGCCTATTGATTCTCCCCACCAACATGAAAGGCATTGTGCTGGCTCTGGCGCTCTGATGTTGTTGTTCTGCATAGCTCTGTGTCTGTATGCCTCTGTATCTAAACCCCAGCAACACGGACCTATTCTGTAACACTACATTACATTTCCCCTCAGTAGGAACTGCACAAACTCTATGGGCTGCTTTTCCTGGACCCAGATTATTGTGATTAAACATGAATCCAAATGGAAAAACGGCATTGAAAATGCATGACTAATGTTAATCTGGGTCCAGGAAACTGGCTTCGTAGGTTCACTGGGTTTTCGTCCAATGGTGTATCCGTTCCATCTGGCTCCGTTGGTACGTTGGAACGGTTCCGTTCAGCGGTATGTCTGTTTCGTTCTATTTCTAGTTACTTGATGCAGTACATTAGTTCTTAATGACCTTGTAAGCCCTGGATTACTCCGTTAGATCAACTCACTGGATAAGGAGCTAACATTCCGTTATGATTTATTCACAAAGTGTCAGTCAGTCATTCGTAGCGCTTCAGTTTAGCTCAGTTCATTCTCTCACTTCTCACCCGTTCTCCACCTGCACCCACTACTAGTCAAGGTGACTTACAGAAAGCTCCTCACGAGGAGCTAAAATGGTTGCCATTTATCCAGGCGCATGACATTATAGCCAGTGTCTGAGCTGCATTAGGCAGATTCTTCTCAAGGGCATTATAACAGGAGCGGTGACAGTTACACGTCCGCGAGGAAGCGCAACTTATCCACAACAACGATAGCTACTACTCTCAGCAACTGTTACAGTGCTAGCTAGAGAGACATGTTATCCCTCGGGCAGAGCTTCATGTAAGGTTCCAACCCCATGGAGGTAGTTCATCCTGGATCAAACTGCAACCCGTTAGAAAGCAATGATGCGTTATTTATTCTAAACATACCAGGGTGCATATCTATTGGTAAAGTGTGACATCATTCAACATATGACTGTGAGCACTGAGAGGGACATGGAGGGAGAGATGTGATGGAGGGTGATTGAAGATGGAAAGTGAGAGAGAGATTGGCGATGGAGGGAGAGAATGAGAGAGAGAGAGGAGGGTTTACACGAGCGAGGGAATGAGATGGGTTGATGGAGGGAGAGTGAATGAGGGAGAGATGAGAGGGAGAGAATGAGATGGAAGAGAGAGCGAGAGAATGAGATGGGTTGATGGATGGAGAGTGAATGAGGGAGAGATGAGAGGGAGAGAATGAGATGGAAGAGAGAGCGAGAGAATGAGATGGGTTGATGGAGGGAGAGTGAATGAGGGAGAGATGAGAGGGAGAGAATGAGATGGAAGAGAGAGCGAGAGAATGAGATGGGTTGATGGAGGGAGAGTGAATGAGGGAGAGATGAGAGGGAGAGAATGAGATGGAAGAGAGAGCGAGAGAATGAGATGGGTTGATGGAGGGAGAGTGAATGAGGGAGAGATGAGAGGGAGAGAATGAGATGGAAGAGAGAGCGAGAGAATGAGATGGGTTGATGGAGGGAGAGTGAATGAGGGAGAGATGAGAGGGAGAGAATGAGATGGAAGAGAGAGCGAGAGAATGAGATGGGTTGATGGAGGGAGAGTGAATGAGGGAGAGATGAGAGGGAGAGAATGAGATGGAAGAGAGAGCGAGAGAATGAGATGGGTTGATGGAGGGAGAGATGAGATGAGAGGGAGAGAATGAGATGGAAGAGAGAGCGAGAGAATGAGATGGGTTGATGGAGGGAGAGTGAATGAGGGAGAGATGAGAGGGAGAGAATGAGATGGAAGAGAGAGCGAGAGAATGAGATGGGTTGATGGAGGGAGAGTGAATGAGATGGGTTGATGGAGGGAGAGTGAATGAGATGGGTTGATGGAGGGAGAGTGGATGAGAGAGGGAGGGAGGATAGAGTTGGATCAGCCTGGGTATTGTCAGCAGTCACACTTGTCAGCAGTGCTCTGATCTCATCTGGCTGATTACCTCTGTGCCATTGCCTTTGAAGCCTGGAGAGACAGACAGACGGGCAGACAGACGGCTCCTTTCCTACCACACTTTCCTGTCATCCTCCAATCCGTCATGTACAATTTTCTTTTGGCACAGTGTTCACATCACGTCCAGGCCCTCACCCTTCTGGGTAGCACAGGTCGACGCTACACGGGTCTGATTGGGGATTGTGTGTGGGGAGGGAGGGGAGAGGAGGGAGAGGAGAGACAGAGGCCAGTGTGAGGAAGATGCTTGTCTCAGACAGTCAGTGTGTTCAGGATCAGTAGCGGGGTCTGAAATGGGCCATTGTCAATAGTAGTACATAGGGTGGTATTTCAGACACATCCAGTGTGTCTCAGTAGTCCAACAGGGTTGTAATCCTCATCACAGTGGTCTGGTCCAGTCCACTGATTGTCTCTCATTACGCCTGATACACACTCATAGCCCCGATCCACACACCTGATCTGCCCAGCTTAGTGATTACAGGAACACTGCCTCAGACAACCCTGGTGATGCTGCAGTAGAGCACAGGTAATGTAATGGAGAGAGAGGGAGAGAAGGGAGGGAGAGAAGGAAGGGAGGGAAAGTGGGGAGGGAGGGAGAGTGGAAGAGTGGGGAGGGAGGGAGAGTGGGGAGGGAGGGAGAGTGGGGAGGGAGGGAGAGAAGGGAGGGATAGTGGGGAGAGAAAGAAGGGAGGGGAAGAATACAGTATGTTGGTTGGTGAGAGAGGCAGGAGAGGTGAGTGAAAGACGGAGAGAGAGATAGAATATGTGGGTAGAAAAAGTGAGTGTGAAAATGAGAGGAGGGAGCAGGCATGTCAGATGGATCAGCCCAGCCTCACATTCAATTCGCGCATATATGTACAAAATGTATTTCAGCAGATTTTGTGCGTTTTTGTGCATTTTTGGGGTGGTTCAATTCGTTTGAAAATACACGAATTTCTGTGCTACTTAATTCGTGCGAAAATACACGAATTTCTGTGCTACTTAATTTGTGCGAAAAGACACGAATTTAACCAGTAGGCGACACACAAGCCGTTGCAACAACCATAGACGCGATCGCCTGTATTTATTTATTTTACGTTATGAATATATAGATATTTTGTCTTTTTTTAACCATATAACCATAAGAGGTTATATATATATTGTCTTTATTTAATCCCTATTAAAACATTGTGGTTTTATGCCTATATGTACTGATTTTTCTGAACAGACTTTTCAGTATAGAATAAATGTAAGCAATGCATGATGGCTAATGGTGTTTTATTCGGTTGTAGTTCCATGTATTTCTTAAAAAACAAACGTGTAAACCATTTTTATTGACCAGAATGTAACTGAAAATACAATGGCAGCCTTGCCATTGTCCATCAATAAAAAAACATTTTTTTTTCGTATAACATTTGGGGAAACGTATGCAGTCATTGTAGTCTTACATTTTGTTGGCCAACCAAAATTACCAAAATGTTAACCCGTAATAAGGCTAGGGTGGCTGAGTGTAAATACATGGCTCTGAGTGTAAGCACCTTTTCACTAGAAACGTTCTTGTGTTCAAATGACCGTCAGTGCGAAATAGCTAGAAAGCTTTCGTATTTCCACTTGGCTGCACCTACGGTTACGATAACGATAAATCAAGTGCAATACCTGCGTCGACCTGTGTCGAGCAGCAAAACACCGGAAAGCTTCTAGCCTACCGGAAAGTTACAAGAAGAACAAGAATAGTTACCTCATCCGGTCATGTGATACTCTGGATGCCCCCTAAAAGCAATTTCAACCGTTTTGAAAAATGACGCCTGGTAACCCCCAAAAAATACCAGGTGCACGAAAAGTTTGAATATTTTTTGAAAACCTCCATAAATCACTCAGGCCAGCACCCATTGATTTGGGGCGGTAGTATAGTGCTCCCAGAGCGGGTATGGAAGTCTGGATCCCCCCCTAAAAGAATTTAAGGCTCTGTGTGTCTTTAAGCACCATACTTTTTCACTCCATCCTTGCTGTGTGTGTGTGTGTGTGTGTGTGTGTGTGTGTGTGTGTGTGTGTGTGTGTGTGTGTGTGTGTGTGTGTGTGTGTGTGTGTGTGTGTGTGTGTGTGTGAGAGAGAGCTTTTCTTTGACATCTGTTTAGAGAAATGACTGATTTTACAGTTCATGAGGGTTGACCGATTCACACATTTAAAGTTTTGGAAAGATCTGACTTTTTAAACCTTCGAAACAGCACCTATGACCCCATTTTAAGGCACTTCCGGTTGGCACAGGAAGCTATAAGTAAATACATATCCTGATCGGGGTATGCTTTTACAGAATCCTGAGTTTTAAGTCTATACGTTAAGAACTGACTGATTTACACAGGGTTGAATGCACTATATATCACAAACTGCTGGTTGGGTATGGCAACACTTTTAGGGTGATTTTATCACTTCCAGTTGCTCCAGGAAGCTTAGAATCAACACAGGTAGACCTCATAGTGGCTTGGTGGATTGTCATTGAAGACAGGTTCATAAGACATTCATAACCCACATAGGCTTCAGGTTGAATTTAGGGGTGCAGGCAATGAGCTCCTATGGGGTGAGATGTCATTGTAAACTGTTTGATGTAAACACCTTCTTTTAACTGTTACGGGTTAATGCCACACGGTCAAGGTTAGGCTTGCACAGAGACCTTAGGAACGTTCCTGAGGTCAAATTGTGCTTCTAAACCTTAACGGCTCTCCCTCTGTCTCCCAAAAGCAAAAGACTTGAAATGTAGGTCAAGGGTCATCTTCTTGTCACTGTCGCTGCGCTCAGACCGAGCAAGCTACGGTCAAGCGGGGCATCTCGTTGAACTCGGCACGGCCTGGAGACTATGGTGATGTCATTTTTAGTGGTGATTTCAGAATGCTATTTTGGTGGTTTTTCACTGTTTAAACATATTGCAAATGCACGTTACATTTGCAATATGATTCAACAGTGAAAAACATCACATCATATTGCAAATGTAACGTTACATTTGCAATAGGATTCAATGGGCATGTACCATGAATTTGGCCATGAATTTGGCATTCTCTTAAATACTGCAGAAATGCAAAAATGACTGGCTTGATGACCTCGGGATGGCCGGGCAGTGATAGTGGTTCCTCTCCATCGCTCGTTGTGTTAAATTTCATCATGTCGATTTTGGTGATGGTACCTCACTGTTGAAACATATTGCAAATGCACAAAAGTCAACTAGCAAGTCAGTGTCCATCAGTCAATTAGATATTTTCAGACACCAAACTGATACCATCTGACTCCAAACTCACTTTTTCCAACTCGTTTAGAAGCCAACTATCACATATTTCAGAGCAGGCCCGAAATTCACAGCGCCTTCCATTTAAACCATAATAAAACAAATAATACGTAGTTATGTTCTAGCTGCGGGTCCAGTTCTCACATTATGTTTAGCCCTATGTGAGGCGACCTCGAATCCCAAGTTTCGGCTCGATAGGTCATTCGGTGCCCGAGCAAAACCTTAATTGGTGCTGAAATTCCACTTATTTCCATGCCTTGCTACGGGGTCCTTGAATGAGCTATCGGACAGAAATGTCGGGGTCCGTCTCTATGGGCCGAGCCGGTTTCAATGCACCTAGTCTTGCAACTCTGGGACTTTTCTAAATGTCGCCATTTTGTAATGCTCAAAATTAATTGAAGTCATTGCAAATGCACGAGGCTTTTAATCGGTCCGAGAAACTTCTAGAGCCACATAACTCACCGTGCTTAATCGACCTGAGCTCTAGAACAGGTTTGTAAAGTTTCAGAACTCTAGGTCTGACGGTTCTTTAAAAGTTTGAACAAAAGTAACTATTGCAGGCACTGTCTGCCTCTAAGCCCCTCAGTATGTCACTCCATCCTTTCTGTGTGGGTGTGTAAATTTTTCCTTGAAATCTGATGGGATGAATGACTGATTTACAGTTCATGAGGGTTGCCTATTCACATATATTAAGTTTTGGAAAGATTTGACTTTTTTAATCCTTCGAAACAGCCCTTTTGACACCAATTATGGCACTTCCGGTTGGCACAGGAAGCTGAAAGTAAACACATATCCTCATTGGAGTAGGCTTTTACAGAATCCTGAGTTTTAAGTCTATACGTTAAGAACTCACTGATTTACATAGGGTTGAATGCACTATTTCTCTCAAACTGCAGGTTGGGTATGGCAAACACTTTTAGGGTGATTTAACCACTTCCGGTTGCTCCAGGAAGCTTAGAATCGACACAGGTAGACCTCATAGTGGCCTGATGGATTGTCATCGAAGACAGGTTCATAAGGCATTATTAACCCACATAGGCTTCATGTTGAATTTAGGGGAGCAGGCAATGTATTCAAACAGTCATTGTAAACTGTTTGATGTTAACACCTTCTTTTAACTGTTAAGGGTTAATGCCACGCGGTCAATGTTAGGCTTGCACAGATCGGGAGGACCTTAGGAACGTTCCTGAGGTCAAATTGTGCTTCTAACCTTAACGGTTCTCTCTTTGTCTCCCAAAAGCAAAAAAATATGAAATTGAGGTCAAAGGGTCATTTGGGTCCTTCTTCTTGTCACTGTCGCTGCACTCAGACCGAGCGAGCTACGGTCAAGCGGGGCATCTCGTTGAACTCGGCATGGCCTGGAGATAATGGTAATGCCATTGCAGGCTTTGTGTGTCTTTAAGCACCGTACTTTTTCACTCCATCCTTGCTGTGTGTGTGTGTGTGTGTGTGAGAGAGCTTTTCTTTGACATCTGTTGAGAGAAATTACTGATTTACAGTTCATGAGGGTTGCCTAATCACACAAGTGAAGTTTTGAAAAGATCTGACCTTTTTAACCCTTCGAAACTGACCCTATGGCACCATTTTAAGGTACTTCCGGTTGACATAGGAAGCTGAAAGTGAACACATATCCTCCTTGGGGTAGGCTCTTATATAATATTGAGTTTTAAGTCTTTATGTTAAGAACTGACTTATTTACAGAGGGTTAAATGAGTGTGTGTTATTTCATAAAATCACATAAAATCACAGAATTCTCGCAGAGCTTCGAGACCCACTTAAAAAATGTTCGTCTGAACACACTGCAACTGGATCTGTAAAAAAAAAAAAAATTAAACTCCTTTTTGTGAACATTACCAATTTGTCAATGTACGATTTCTCTTAAATTACGATAGATAAATGGCTGGTTCTTTTTTTCCTGACACCGTATGCGTATGTACTTTGACGTGAAGCGGTCAAATTAGCACCCTACTTTGCGTTTTTGACCTTTAATCCCAGAAAAATGGCCATAACTCAAAAAGCGTTGAGGCCTCGACGCCATCTTGTTCGGGGCCAACTGTCCATTACGCCAAACCTACGCTCACCAAGTTTCGTCTTCGAAATAAGTTTAGGAGAAAAGGCCACGTGCATTTGCAATGTGCTTGTGCATTTGCAATATGATTTATTTTCCCTCTGGTGGGAATTTCCGAGACTGCGGAAAAATGACCAAAATGTGTTATTTTTATAAAACGGAAACCGAACGTCCGAGAGATTTTTGTTTGATGACTTCCTGAAAGATCTCTCCCCCGCGCACGGCCCGACGCCGTCCGCGAATTTTAGAAACGTCGCCGGACCTCTAGTACATTTGCAATGTGGCGTTTCTCACTAACCATATGGCGAGTGCTAAAATGTTCCCTTAAGGTATGGAAAGGCCTTGGAAAGGCCATAAGTGTAAGCCAACATAATTCATTATTTTACATTAACCTGTTTAACATGTAATACATGCATTATGAAGAAAATGGTGTAATTTAGGCTCCACGAAATATGAAATGGGTTATGAAGAAAATCGTGTATGGTTGCCTACATGACAAAAAGGCGTTCTGATTACAAGTGCACCAGTATCCAAAGTATTAAGCGAAATCAAGCACAGAAAACAGCATTGGCATTAATAAAACAATATTTCCCACGAATTAAGTCGCACGTAAATGTGCGTCTTTTCTCAAAAATTCTGTTCAGCAAGTCTAAAACAGTACATATAGGCATACAACGACACATTTTAAAACATGGTTAAACAAAGACAACATTTCTGTATATTCATGACGTTGAATTAGCCATTAAGAAGAACAAAAATGAAATACAAATTATCGCGTCTATGGTTGTTGCAACGGCTTGTGTGTCGCCTACTGGTTAAATTCGTGTCTTTTCGCACGAATTAAGTAGCACAGAAATTCGTGTATTTTCAAACGAATTGAACCACCCCAAAAATGCACAACAACGCACGAAATCTGCTGAAATACATTTTGTACATATATGCGCGAATTGAATGTGAGACTGTGTTGGATGGATAGAGGGGCAGGAGGTAAGAAGTGAGGGAAAGAGGGGGAGAGAGGGAGGGAGAGAAGGCATCGCCCCAGCATTGTTGCCTGTGTGTAGAGGCAGGCAGCCCAAAAAAAAGCACAGTGTCACCCTGTTGCTTAGAGACAGATGGTCCCCCCACCCGCATGGGGTGAAACGGGGGCCAGGGTGGAGAGAGGGGAGGGAGGAAGGGGGAGAGGAGGAGTGGGGAGAGCACCTTGGGGAGGAGAGGGAGGGCATTGTGGGATAGGTAGTAAGGGGCCGGGGGAGATGTTTATTTGTTTTCCATTTTGTACTTTAACTATTTGTACATCGTTACAACACTGTATATAGACATAATATGACATTTGAAATGTCTTTATTCTTTTGGAACTTATGAGAGCGTAATGTTTACTGTTAATTTTTTAATGTTCATTTCACTTTTGTTTATCTATTTCACTTGCTTTGACAATGTAAACATGCAGTGCATTTGGAAAGTATTCAAGCCCCTTGCTTTTTCCACATTTTGTTACGTTAAATTCTTATTCTAAAATGGATTAAAATGGATTTGTTTCCGTCATCTATCTACACATAATACAATGACAATGCAAAAACAGGTATTTATTTATTTTTGCTAATTTCTTTAAAAAAAACAACTGAAATATCACATTTACATAACTATTCAGACCCTTTACTCAGTACTTTGTTGAAGCACCTTTGGAAATGATTACAGCCTTAAGTCTTCTTGGGTATGACGCTACAAACTTGGTACGCCTGTATTTGGGATCTTCTTTGCAGATCCTCTCAAGCTCTGTCAGGTTGGATGGGGAGGGTCGCTGCACAGGTCTCTCCAGAGACGTTCGATCGGGTTCAAGTCCGGGCTCTGGCTGGGCCACTCAAGGACGTTCAGAGACTTGTCCCCAAAGCCACTCCTGCGGTGCCTTTGCTGTGTAGGTAGGGGTGTAGACCCTCTAGAGAGATTGAATGTCATCATTACCATAGGGGTATATTCTCTGGGGACAGTGGGTTATAGTGGGTCACAGCTGGGTACAGTGGGTTATAGTGGGTCACAGCTGGGGACAGTGGGTTATAGTGGGTCACAGCTGGGGACAGTGGGTTATAGTGGGTCACAGCTGGGGACAGTGGGTTATAGTGGGTCACAGCTGGGGACAGTGGGTTATAGTGGGTCACAGCTGGGGACAGTGGGTTATAGTGGGTCACAGCTGGGGACAGTGGGTTATAGTGGGTCACAGCTGGGGACAGTGGGTTATAGTGGGTCACAGCTGGGGACAGTGGGTTATAGTGGGTCACAGCTGGGGACAGTGGGTTATAGTGGGTCACAGCTGGGGACAGTGGGTTATAGTGGGTCACAGCTGGGGACAGTGGGTTATAGTGGCTCACAGCTGGGGACAGTGGGTTATAGTGGGTCACAGCTGGGGACAGTGGGTTATAGTGGCTCACAGCTGGGGACAGTGGGTTATAGTGGGTCACAGCTGGGGACAGTGGGTTATAGTGGGTCACAGCTGGGGACAGTGGGTTATAGTGGGTCACAGCTGGGGACAGTGGGTTATAGTGGGTCACAGCTGGGGACAGTGGGTTATAGTGGGTCACAGCTGGGGACAGTGGGTTATAGTGGGTCACAGCTGGGGACAGTGGGTTATAGTGGGTCACAGCTGGGGACAGTGGGTTATAGTGGGTCACAGCTGGGGACAGTGGGTTATAGTGGGTCACAGCTGGGGACAGTGGGTTATAGTGGGTCACAAGGAGACAGTATCATAACGGATCTATTTGGATGAAATCTTGTGTAAATCATAACTTGATCTGTCTTTGGATGGTTCACGACAGTAATCGGTAGTACAGTGCTGGAGCAAGCAAGCACCATTAAGTAGCGATGGATTATCTTGCTTTTCAAACACGAGGTTGAAAATCCTTGAGGATATAGATTCTAGATCAAGCCCCGACATGACTGTGTTGATTTCCTTTCTCCTGTCTCGTCCATGTTGTTTGCAGTAGACGCTTCTCTTGTGCAGAGTATTTACCTCTCTTGCCCCTCCCTCCCCTCTCTCCTGGCCCTGCGGACGTTTGTGTAGTCTGGGGGTGGAGAGGAGGAGCAGAGAGGGTTCATGATTGGGAGATGATCTACACGGCCCTGTTCTGGGAAGGCTGCCTACTTAAACCCACTATTTCACATAGCATTCATTTACCTCAGACGGATGATATTCCGGCTGCATGTAAATATGTCATCTGGCCGCTGTAGCGAGACCGCTAGGCTAGCACCCCCCTCTCTATCTGGTCCTGGGTCCCGCTCTCTCCCTCTCTCCCTCTCTCTCTCTCTCTCGCTCTCTCTCTCTCTCTGTACCACTTTCCCCGTCTCACTCTCTCCCCCTCCTTTTCTCTCCCTCTCTCCCTCTCAGGTGAACAGGTGGCGATGTCGCAGCATCCACTGATATAATTCCATCATGCTTACACACACGCAAACACACACACAAACACACACACACACACAGGCAGGCAGAGTCGCGACAGTCATAAACCACGGCGCTCCCTTTGCCAAGGTCGTGTCTGTCCTCTTGTGCTTTGACTTTTCTGGGCTTTGGATCAATGAGCACACTACGGGCCTCTCTCTCTCTCTCTCTCCACCCCCTCTTTCTCTCTCTCTCCATTCCCTCTCTCTCCGCCCCCCCCCCCCCTCTCTCTCTCTCGCCATTCCCTCTCTCTCTCTCTCTCTCTCCATCCCCCTCTCTCTCTCTCTCCATTCCCTCTCTCTCTCCATCCCCCGCCCTCTCTCTTCCCCCGCCCTCTCCCTGTCCCTCTCTCTCTCTCTCTCTCTCTCTCTCTCTCTCTCTCTCTCTCTCTCTCTCTCTCTCTCTCTCTCTCTCTCTCTCTCTCTCCTCTCTCTCTCTCTCTCTCTCTCTCTCTCTCTCACTCCTATAGGATATCTGGACGTCATTTGGGTCACATACAGTACCTAGTTCTCCATCAGTGTTAGTGCTTGTTTGTTTGCTCATTAGCTAGTTAGCCAACGTGGCTCAGTCGTCAACACACGGCTCGGCTCGGTGTTGTATGAAAATGGCCTACAGTGAAAACCATTGACTCAAGCAAAACATCACATATGCTATGTGTTGAAATACATATGTTGGTAACATGCCAGATTGGTTGAGTGTTGGAGCCATAGAAATATAATGGCTAGAACGAGCATAGAGGCTCTGACCACAGCAAATTGACTGGTAAACTCATGGGTACATTCAAAATGGCCACCAGTCTAGCCATTATGGCATGATTGACTTGAATGAGCATGTCTGTTCCAGAGATTCTATGTCTGTGGTCGGAGCGTTGAAGCACTATGCAAGCTCTTCTTTATGCTAGCAACGTAATAAACTATATATTGTGACATTGCAAGATGGGAAAAGCCCCTTTGGCCACACTAGGAGGACGATATGACAGCAGACAGCGGATACTCACTGGCGGGGGCGTTCCAGGTTGTCTCTGTTACAGTCCCAGACTGCATCCCAAATGGCACCCAATGTCCTACCTTCAACCACAGGGCTCTGGTCAAAAGTAGTCCACAATAAAGGTAATAGACCTGATCATGTGTGCAGCACAAAATTGACCACCTGAAACGCCTCCGTTTGGTCTCGTGCTGACATAATTCAATCCAGGGCCTCGTTTCCTCTGGGGGTCTTTAATGTCGTCATCTTCTAGGTGGGACAAATCACTTCCAATGGTAACATGGCATGCATGACTGTACTACATGTAGCCTACAGGTACTGGGGATGACTTCTAGGCCACCTGGCCATGGCAATGTGATTATATACCTCATGAGGAACGGTGTGGCAGTGTAGCTCCTAGGGCCCTGTGCTCCTATAGGCTTAGGCTGCTAACAGACTGTATTGCTGGAGGCAGGGGGAGGGATGGAGGCAGGGGGCAGAGAATAAATAACATATGCCATTTAGCAGACGTTTCTACCAAAAGCCAGTTACAGACATGCATACATTATACATATGGGTGACCCCTGTGGGAATTGAACCCACAGCCTTCGGTATTGTAAGCACCATGCTCTACCGACTGAACTACACTGGACCAATGGCTTAAGGAGATGAAGGGAATGATTGAGAGAGAGGGAGAAAAGAGGGCAGGAGGGGGGTACCCCCTCCCGCTCTCTATGCCTCCCTCCATCCTTCTTCTCTCTCTCTCTCAGATGGCGAGGCTATTTCTGGGCTGCTCCGATCAGTCATCCCCTCTCTTCTCCCAACTGGGGAGATGAAGACATTCTCTCGCTTTCCCCAATTCATTAGTCTTTGACCTTGGCTGCTTGAAATCCCTAAATGTCTCCCTCTTTCGTTTTATATCCTCTCTTTCTTTCTTCCAGCCCTCCTTTCATCCCCTGCTACCCCTTTTAAAATCACATTCCAGAAAAGAGGCGAGACTTTGATCCAAAGGGTTGTTTTTGAAACCACGCTATGTCAGGGAATCATCGCGATGAGTGATTCTTCGAGACACCTTAGCACATCTCTCTCTCTTTCTCTCTCTCTCTCGCCAGCATTTGAGGGAGATTCAAAGATTTGCCTGAGGTGTTTTTTTAATCTCTTTCTTTCTCTAATCTCTCTCTCTCTCTCTCTCTCTCTCTCTCTCTCTCTCTCTCTCTCTCTCTCCCCCCCCCCACAGTCTGTCAAAGGTGTGGTGTCATTAACAAACAAAGAATTCACAGCACACATCTCTCTCCATTCTCTCCCTTCATCCTCCCTCTGTACCCATCCTTCACCTATTATTCTCTCTCTACCACCCTGGTTTCATTCAGTGTTAAATTAAGGATGCCTCAAGGGTTTTCTCTCTCTCTCTCATTTCGTGCAGTGATAGGTTGATGGATTGATAGGTGGATGGATTGATAGGTGGATGGATTGATAGGTTGATGGATGGATTGATAGCTTGATGGATTGATAGCTTGATGGATTTATAAATGGATTGATTGATAGCTTGATGGATTTATAGGTTGATGGATTTATAGGTTGATGGATTGATAGGTGGATGGATTTATAGGTTCATGGATTGATAGCTTGATGGATTGATAGCTTGATGGATTTATAGGTTGATGGATTGATAGCTTGATGGATTGATAGGTTGATGGATGGATTGATAGCTTGATGGATTGATAGCTTGACAGATTTATAAGTGGATTGATTGATAGCTTGATGGATTGATAGCTTGACGGATTTATAGGTGGATGGATTGATAGGTGGATGGATTGATAGGTGGATGGATTGATAGGTGGATAGATGTATAGGTACATGGATTTATAGGCGGATGGATTGATAGGTGGATAGATTTATAGGTACATGGATTTATAGGCAGATGGATTTATAGGCGGATGGATTGATAGGTGGATAGATTTATAGGTGGATGGATTGATAGGTGGATAGATTTATAGGTACATGGATTGATAGGTGGATAGATTTATAGGTACATGGATTTATAGGTATAAGCCCTCTCTCTCTCCCCCTCCTTCCCTCTCTCTCCTCCTCCTCCTCCCTCCCACTCCCCCCATCTTCTCGCTCCTCCTCCTCCCTCTCTCTGCCCTTCTCTCTCCTCCTCCTCCTCCTCCTTCTCTCTCCCCCTCCCTCCCTCTCTCTCTCTCTCCTCCTCCTCCCATCTTCTCTCTCCTCCTCCTCCTCCTCCTTCTCTCTCCCCTTCCCTCTCTCTCTCCTCCTCCTCCCTCCCTCTCCCCCATCTTCTCACTCCTCCTCCTCCCTCTCTCTCTCTTCTCCTCCTTCTCTTTCTGCATAACCACTAAACCAGTGGTTGAGAATCAGAGCCCTCCTTCCCTCCCCTTCATCCCTCCTCTCCTCCTCCTCCTCCTTTTCCACCTCTTCAGTCTAATTAACATGCTGCTCTGCCAGAGGCTGTCCCCCAAACGGCAACCTACTTCCTTTATAGTTCACTACTTGTGATCAGGGCCCATAGGGCTGGTCAAAGGTAGTGCACTATGTGGCTAATAGGGTGCCATTTGGGACGCATCCAGAGAGAAGCACTGACCTCAACTTAAGCAGTGACTCAAAGTAGAATCCAAGTAGTGCCTTTGCTGTTGTTCGATGACCACCCCGCGCAGGCGCTGCATCCCACACTCTCTCTTTCTCTCCCTATATTGCTTTCTCTTGTCTTCTCCACTCCCTCCCTCTATCTCTATTGCTCACATGCTCTCTCTCTCTCTCTCTCTCTCTCTCTCTCTCTCTCTCTCTCTCTCTCTCTCTCTCTCTCTCTCTCTCTCTCTCTCTCTCTCTCTCTCTCTCGGGAGTTGTTAGTGTGTGGGTTGTGATAGGGTTTTCTGTTCTTATTTCTATATATTTGTTCTCCTGCATGATTGTATTAGAACAGGTTGGCCATGAAAATCTGTCAACTGCTTCGCGAATGAATAAAGCGTTGGCTGTGTTTCTGAAAGAGGAGTGCCTCATCAACAGGCTGGTTGAGACACATGCTACTCTAAATTATGTATTTTTGCAAATTACGCCACTGTTCTCTCCAGCTACGAGGGTTGCTACATCCAATTTACCACCGTTCGTTCCTGATGGCGACCTGATGCGAGAGCTCGCACGTTACTGGACATTTGCCAGGCCAATGAGAGAGTTATTACATGGGTATAAAAACCCACTGTTGAAACATGTTAGCGCTTGTAGAAGGGAAGTTTTCATGTTTTTAGACTCACAAACACAAACTTTAGATATTTCGTATCAGGTGAGGTCTGAGGGGAAAGCCTACATGGTTTATGCGACTACAGGAAGTCTGAGGTGTTTTGATTGAGGGGAGATGGGACGTAAGCAGCATGCATGCAGGCACAGAAAGCGGGGCGAGCAGGGCGCTGATGGATCCTCTGTCACGTCTGTCTCTAGATCTGAGAGCAGGCTGGGGGTTTCTGGGCAGCCTCTACCTCCACCCTGGGTCCAGACTCAACCCCAACCATCGGAATTGCAACGTTGGCGTCTGAATGGCCACGTCTCAGCAGTAAGGAAAGGAAAAGGTCCAGCCAAAAGGAAAGACAATGGTAGAAAGGAAAAGGGAACAGTAAATGACATGATCATTGGACACAGGGTTATTTCTTCCCCTTGTCCGTGGACCTCTTTTGGTGGTGGAACTGTACGACAGACTACACTAGATAGGAACTGGGAGGAAGCTCATCCACATTCGGGGGTGGCTTTAACCATATGTTAGAACAGCATGGATTGGTACATGTGTGGAGGGACAGAAATCAGGAAGGGAGGAGCTGTACATGGGTGAAGGTAGTGTGCTCCGAGTGTGTTCTCCTTCAACCTGGAGAAGAAGTCGGCGCGGCAAAAAGCCGACGTTCCATCCGCGGCGTCCGTCAGGGCGCCTGACGTGGTCTCCAGCGGAGATGAGGAGGTGGACTACGGACTTCGACGCAGACCTCTACGGTGGCAGCAACACTGATCCACAGTGTGCTCAGCAGATTCTACAGGGGAGGCCTAAGCTCAGGCCTGAGCAGATTGCTGGGCTGGAGGGTGATCTTTCATTTCAGGAACTAACAGCGGCTGTGCAGCAGCTCTCCCCAGGCCGTGCGCCAGGGGTCGATGGACTGACAGCTGAGTTTTATAAATGTTTCTGGGGTGTATTGGGGAGGGACCTCTTAGACGTCTTTCGGGAGTCCTTTGAGAGCTCAGTACTACCAGTCAGCTGCCAGCGGGCAGTGCTGTCCCTACTGCTGAAGAAGGGGGACCTAGCTCTATTGAGGAACGAGGCCAGTATCGTTGCTCTGCTTGGATTACAAAATACTGTCCAAGTGTTTGGCAAATCGGCTGAAAGGTTGTTTGGACAAAATAGTTCACAGGGACCAGGCATACTCTGGACAACTTGTTTCTTTGAGAGATGTGATAGACATCACTAGGATGTATGATCAGATGAGCCGGCCAGTCCCAGTTAGGAGAGGGATTAGGCAGATCAGGCAGAGAACCACTGCTGTATAGGCTGAGGGAGATGCTGCAGTAGATGGCAGTTCCGGGTCAGTAGGTGGGGAGACGGTTGTTGGCTTATTTTTTATTTTTCCTTTATTTAACTAGGCAAGTCAGTTAAGAACACATTCTTATTTACGATGACGGCCTAGGAACAGTGCCTTGTTCAGGGGCAGAATGACAGCTTTTTACCTTGTCAGCTCAGGGATTTGATTTAGAAACCTTTCGGTTTCTGGCTCAACACTCTAACCACTAGGCTACCTGCTGCTATTCTGATGATGTAACAGTGTTTGTTAGAGGGGAGGGAGATGTAGACGAGGTTAGCAGGGCTTTAGTGTTGTTTGAGGGTGCGGCATCAGCTAAGGTGAACTGGGGTTGGCTGTGAACCTATATGTTGGAGGGCGTCAGTATACTGTAGCCAATGGGCATAGGGATTGACTGGTGAACTACCTGGTTGGGCAGGCAAACATTTCAAAATGGAAGACGAGGAAACATGAGATGCTGGGGACGGGATGTAGAGACCCCAGAGCTGTATTGCTGGTGCTGGTGCTGGTGCTGGCTCGGCTAAAACTGGAGCATGTATATGGGGTGCTGGTGAACCGTCTGGGGGACTTTGTAGGGGTGTGGGGCGTCAGTGGGGTTCTATGTGCGATGGACGAGGGGGGGCTTGGTTTGAACTTTTCTAGTCCGTTCAAATGAAATTATGTTTGTTTTAATGATGTACATTAAGTATCTGAGCTAAATAAAGTTTATGTATTTTTCTCTCTCTCTCTCTTTGCATGCTGGGAGTGTTTGGGAATTGTATGAGCGAAGGAACGCGTGTGTTGTGTAGAGTTAGATATTCAGAATTCTTTCTTTCGGTTTTTTCTTTCTTGGTGGCATTCTTTGGTTTCTTCTGTGCATGATTAAGATTATTATATATTTTTTTTTGTGTGGTAGAATTAAGTATTTAGGTTTTTTCGTATCGAAATTACCTTGATTTTGGCGGGGATGGCTTCCAGAATTGGAATGCCGTCCCTGTCACTTCGGCACGGCTTTAGGTGTGTTACTGAAGCTACTGTCACGGTGGAGGAGTTTCTGGTCGCCGTAGGAGAGAAGGTAGGATACGATAATGTTGCTTATGCGTCACGGATGAACAAAGCGGTGGTGGTATTTCTTAAGGAAGAGCGCCTTGTTGATCGTATGGTTGAGCAGGGCGTACTTCTTAAGGGAATGTTTATTCAAGTTACCCCGCTTTTTTCTCCGTCAGCAAGGGTAACGATTTCAAATGTACCACCGTTTATTCCAAATGAGCTATTGGAGCGCGAGTTATTGCGCTTTGGGAAGTTTGCAAGCTCAATTAAGGTTGTTCCGTTGGGTTGCAAACACCCGGCGTTGAAACAGGTTATGTCGTTTCGGCGACAGGTGTTTATGTTTTTGGACTCACCGGAGCAGACTTTAGAGATATCGTTTAAAGTCAAGTATGACAATAGAATGTATATGGCGTATGCTAGTACGGGTAGTCAACGGTGTTTTGAGTGTGGGGATGTTGGCCATAAGCGACATGCTTGCCCGAAAAGGGAGAAGGCAGAGGGAGGGGCGCAGGTGGTCATCGTAACGCCTGGGCCCACTGATGTAGGGAGAGGTGGGCTGACAGTGGTTGAGCAGCCACAAGCACCTGTTGCCGAGGAACAAGTTATCCGTGTTGAGGCCACGAGTTTGCAACTTGTATTAGAGGGAGATGTTATGCAGCAGAAAAATATTGTTGTAGAAGGTAAGGATGGATCTGAAGAGCCAGTTCCTCAGACTGGTGAGGAGGTGCCCAGTACGAGTACTGGGGCACAGGAGGGGGTTCATATGGAGTTAATCTCCCAGGTAGTGGAGGAGATGCCCACTACGAGTAATGGAGTACAGGAGGGGGTTCATGTGGAACTAATCTCCCAGGTAGTGGAGGAGATGCCCACTACGAGTAATGGAGTACAGGAGGGGGTTCATGTGGAGCTAGACTCCAAGGGAGTGGAGGAGATGCCCACTACGAGTAATGGAGTACAGGAGGGGTTTCATGTGGAGCTAGGCTCCCAGGTAGTAGAGGAGATGCCCACTACGAGTAATGGGGTACAGGAGGGGGTTCATGTGGAGCTGGGCTCTCATGTAGTGGAGGAGATGCCCACCACGGGTAATGGGGTTCAGGTGGGGCTAGTCTCCCAGGTAGTGGAGGAGATGCCTGGTACAAGTGATGGGGTGCAAGTGGGGAGTGTTGAAAGGGATGTGGTAGAGGGGAGTCAGTGGTCTGTGGCCTCAGCTGAGGAGGATCAGGAGAAGGATATGGATATCTCTTCTGATATGACAGCAGCTGGTGAGGACTCAATTTATGATCTAGAGGAGGTAAATGGGTTTCTGGATCAGACTTTTGGGAAATCTGTCAAATTGGCAGAATATTTTGATGTTGATAAGTTTGTGAGGTCAGCTGTGATGTTACAGAAGACGGTGGGGTTAGACCAGTTGAGTGAGAAGAAGCGGTTTCGCTTGAGGAAATTTGTTACTGCTGTTACAGCAGCAAAAGGTGGTGGGAAACGTGGTCAGGTTAATAAGAAAAAATTTAAATAATGATGATGATCATGCTTCATAGGGTGTCTTTTTTCTCTTTGGTTTCTCTGTGGTATCTTCTGCTTTTCCTTTCTCTTTTCTACATGGAGGTACTAAGGGTGGGCTCTCTCAATATTAATGGGGGAAGGGACAGGAATAAGAGGGCTTGGGTTTTAGAAGAAATAAAACAGAAAAGGCTTAATGTAGTTTTCCTACAGGAGACACATAGTGATGAGGATAATGAGGTTGACTGGGGAATGTGGTGGGAGGGGCAGCATATACTCAGTCATGGTACTAATTTCAGTGCTGGGGTGGCCATCTTGTTTTCCTCAGGTTTAGGGGTGACTGTGATATCTACAACAGAGATTGTCAAGGGTCGGGTTTTATTGGTCAAGGTGGATGTTATGGGGTTTTTGTTTGTTTTTTTGAATGTTTATGCTCCTAATGAGGGTACCGAGCGTCTTGTTGTGTTTGATAAAATAAAAGAAACCTTAAGACAGTGTGACCAAGAGGGGTGTATGGTTTTAGGGGGGGACTGGAACTGTACTGTGGATTTTACTGTTGATCGCAACGCTGAAGAACCTCACCTGCGGTCAGCCACTTTCCTGTCTGGCCTATTAACTGAGTTAGAGCTTTCTGATGTGTGGAGAGTAAGGAATGCAAAAGTTAGGCAATACACATGGTTGAAAGTGAATGAAGGTCGTGTCAGTGCAGCAAGGTTAGATAGGTTGTACGTATCTGATCAATACTGTAGTAGGGTTGGAAGGTGTGCCATTACTCCTGTGGGTTTCTCTGATCATCACATTATAACTGTTGATATTCACTTGTCCTGTCCACGAAGGTCATCACCTTACTGGTATTTTAATGTTAAATTGTTACATGATGTCAAGTTTTGTGAAAGGTTTTTGTTGTTTTGGGAAAAATGGAGGGTTACAAAAGGGAATTTTGAGTCCTTGAGACAATGGTGGGATGTTGGGAAGGCCCAAATACGAGTATTTTGTCAACAGTATACTGCTTTGTCTCAAATTGAAGTTAAAGAGACTATCAATGCCCTTGAACAGGACATCAAATCAATTGAATTGAAGCTGCTCACTCAGAATGACCCTGGACTAGTCATGAACTTACAGGACAAGAGACATGAACTGAGGTCGTTTCTGCATGAAAGAGTGAAAGGTGCCTTGATTAGGTCTCGTTTCGCTTCCCTCAAGGATATGGATGCTCCTAGTGCCTTTTTTTTAAACCTTGGACAGTCGAAATTACAACGTAAACAGATGGTCTGCCTTCGTCTCCCTGATGGGAAGGTGACCACGGATGACAGTGAAATGCGTCAACATGCCGTGGATTTCTACTCTGCCCTCTATAAGGCGGAGGATTGTGACTCTCTGTGTACTGAACAGTTGTTACATGGTCTTCCTAAATTGGGACCTGAACAGAGAGTCGCATTGGACTCTGACATTACACTGCAAGAGCTGTCCACAGCAGTTATGCAGCTCTCAACAGGCCGAGCCCCTGGCATTGATGGTTTACCATCTGAGTTCTATAAGCACTTTTGGGGGTCTATTGGGGAGGATTTTTATGAAGTGGTGTGTGAATCTTTTCATGAGGGTTCTCTTCCTGTATCCTGTCAACGTGCGGTGCTTTCACTGTTGCCAAAAAAGGGGGATTTGGCTCTCATAAAAAATTGGAGACCTGTTGCTTTGCTGTGTGCAGAATATAAAATAGTTTCAAAATGTCTCTCAAACAGGTTGAAAGAGTATCTGGGATTGTTGGTCCACAAGGACCAGTCCTACTGTGTACCTGATCGCTCAATTGTTGACAACTTGTTTCTGATAAGAGATGTTCTAGACATTTGTAAACTGTCTGATGTAAATGTGGGTTTACTTTCTTTGGATCAGGAGAAGGCTTTTGACCGAGTGGATCACCAGTATTTGTTCAAAACGATGAAAGCCTTTGGGTTTGGGGATGTTTTTTTGTCTTGGATGAATTTACTGTATGCTGGGGCCTCGTGTATGGTGAAGGTGGGGGGTGGTTTGAGTTGCCCCATCCCTGTCCAAAGGGGTATCAGGCAGGGATGCCCAATTTCAGGGCAGTTATATAGTCTGGCGATTGAACCAATGCTTTGTTTTTAAGAGCGAAGCTTACTGGTTTCTCTGTGCCAGGTGTAATGAAGGGTCCCACGATAGCACTGTCTGCGTATGCAGATGATGTGACAGTTTTTATTACAGGGGCTGAGGATGTTAAGGTTCTCTCAGACGCTTTAATGGTGTATGAGGGTGCCTCCTCAGCTAGAGTCAATTGGGGAAAGAGTGAAGCGCTGTGGGCAGGTCAGCTTCAGATAGGGTCCGTCCACGGTACCAGGGGGGCTTCAGTGGGGCAGAGATGGGATGAAGACATTGGGTGTTTTTCTAGGCTCTGATGTCTTCTAGAAAAGAACTGGAGGGTGTAGTGGAAGAAGTGTGTGCCAGACTGTCAAGATGGAAATGGGTGCTACCCCAGTTGTCCTTATAGGGAAGGGTATTTGTTTAATTAATAATCCTTGCTGGCCTCTACCCTGTGGCCACAGACTAATGATTTTGCAGCACCAAATGGGTCTGATACAAGAGCTTCAGAGGACCCCTTGTCAATTTCTTCTGTCTGGACAACACTGGATCAAAGTGTCAGCTTTGTACCTGCCACTGCACGAGGGGGGGCAAGGCTGTGTGGACATTTCCTCTAGGATCATGGCTTTTCCGGCTTCAAGCAGCCCAGAGACTGTTGTACAGTGCCGGTTCTAGCTGGGTCGACACAGCCCTACGCATTGATGAGGAGAGCGGGCTGTTTGGTCTTAGACAAGCACCTTTTCCTCTTAAAGCTGGAGGGGGGTGAGTTGAATGGCCTGACTCCATTCTATGAGTCTGTTATGCAGGCTTGGAGGGTTCTGGTCAAGTCCCGTAAGGCCGGCACGCTACCAGGGATGTGGCTTTTTGAAGAGCCTCTTTTTTATAACACTGCCATCCAGTCCAGTGCTCTGGGTTCAGCCAGCCTTGCGTTCATGCCTGTTAGGTGTCGGGTGCACCAAGCTGGGTCATCTGATGCAGAGCAGGAGCAGATCGTTGGAGGAGCTGGGAGAAAGAGCGGGGATCCGATCATCTCGCCTACTGAGGAAGGTCGTCGCTGAGGTCTGTGACTCCTTGCCAGTTCTTCATCGTCAGTATGTGACTGACACTTTCCAATTCTGATCGGTGGAAGGAGGGTCTGGATTATGTGTTCCCTGCACTGATTGTTAGTGCTGCGGGGGGGGCATTGAGGAGGACGTGGGGATGCTGCTTTCCTTCGATAACCCCGGAGCTGGGGAGTTTCAAGAGGTAGGGAAAGAAGGCCAATGTACAGAATATGTGTAAGGTGTCCCATGCACTCTTCCCCTGGAAGGGGTAAAATCGACGAGGTGGGCGGGTGTGCTTGGTCCAGGTGCTTCCCCAAAGGCTGTTGGCGATCATTATACAAACTGCCGATTGATAAGAGGACGGCTGACCTCCAATGGAGGATAATACATGGAGCTATAGCCACCAACATGCATCCTGGTACACCTGGACCTACTGTTGGGGAAGGGTGTCCATTCTGTGCAGAGTCATGAAACTCTGGCACACCTGTTTTTACTGTGTCCAGGTTGGTCGGGATGATTGACCTGATCACTGACTGGTTCTCAACGTTGGGAGAGGTTTTCTCTCCCAACTGTATGTATTTGGGCCAAAGTACAGGTTCATTCAAAAGGGTGTCGTTGTGTTGCTTAATTTTGTGTTAGGGGCAGCAAAATTAGTGATATGGAAGACCCGAAAGAACAGTATTCGGGGACAAGGGTCTGTGGATGTGGTGGGAATGCTGGAGGGAATGGTGGCGCGAGACTAAGGGTTGAGTTTGCCTATTATAAACTTGTCAACAATATTGATCTGTTTTTGAGTATATGGGGTATTCAGAGGCTGTTGTGTTTAGTTACTGTGGAGGAGGAGTTGGAGTTGTGTTTTTAATTGATGTGTAACTGTGGTTTGTATGAGTATTTATTGTGTGGTGTGCTCCCAGACCCATAAAGATTATTTAAAACTCAAACTCTCTCTCTCTCTCTACCCTATCTCTCTCTACCCTCTCTCTTTCTCTCCCTCTCTGTTGCTCTCTCTCTGCCTCTCTCTCTCCCTCTCTCTCTCCCTCTCTCTGTCTCTCTCTCTGTCTCTCTCTCTGTCTCTCTCTCCCTCTCTCTGTCTCTCTCTCTCTCTCCCCTCTCTCTCTTTCTCTTCTCTCTGTTGCTCTCTCTCTCTACTCTCTCTCTCCTCCCTCTCTCTGTCTCTCTCTCTCTCTCTCTCTCTCCCTCTCTCTTCTCTCTCTCTCTGTCTCTCTCTCTCTCTGTCTCTCTCTCTCTCTGTCCTCTCTCTCTCTGTCTCTCTCTCTGTCTCTCTCTGTCTCTCTCTGTCTCTCTCTGCCTCTCTCTGCCTCTCTCTCTCTCTCTCTCTCTCTCTCTCTCTCTCTCTCTCTCTGTCTCTCTGTCTCTCTCTCTCTCTCTATCCCTCTCTCTGTCTCTCTCTCTCTCTGTCTCCCTCTTCTCTGTCTCTCTCTCTCTCTGTCTATCTCTCTCTCTGTCCTCCCTCTCTGTCTCCCTCTCTCTCTGTCTCTCTCTCTCTGTCTCTCTCTCTCTCTCCTGTGTCCATACAACATATCTTCCAACTATTACACCTCTCTCCTCTATGTGGTCAAGGTGAGTGGACATGTTTCACTGTCCTTGCTGCTACTATATGGGAAAAGAGAGAGGACAATTGTAATGTTATCATAGTCTGAGGAAGATGAATCTACACCTTCATGTAGCCATCACAATCCTCTCTCTCCTCTAGCATGGGGTTAAAAACCCGCGCCTGTCTGTCCGTGCATTGAGTGTGTGTGTGTGTGTGTGTGTGTGTGTGTGTGTGTGTGTGTGTGTGTGTGTGTGTGGTGTGTGTGTGTGTGTGTGTGTGTGTGTGTGTGTGTGTGTGTGTGTATGTGTATGTGTGCGCGTGCGCGTGTGTGTGTGTGTGAGATGTGGTCAGAATGGGTTTTGTATTCCCTCAGGGTCGGTTGGGTAACACAGATCAAAGAGAGAGAGATGGAGGTTAAATGGCCAGACCTGAGTAACAAACACACAAACACACACACACAAACACACATACACAGGTTGCAATGGACAGCATTTGAAGGACCCTAGGAGAGTAAGGAACTTGTGAGAGCGAAACTAACTTTGTCAGTCCACTCTCAGACCCATACCTCTCAACCAGAGCCATTACCTGGATGTGTTCATTCTACAACATCAAATATCTTCCATCCACAGATAATTAAACTAGGGTCAAACACTTAACATCTAACCAGAAACCGTGGATAGATGGAGGCATTCGCGCAAAAATGAGAGCGCGAACCACCGCATTTAACCATGGAAAGATGACCGGGAATATGGCCAAATACAAACAGTGTAGTTATTCCCTCCGCAAGGCAATCAAAAAGGCAAAACGTCAGTATAGAGACAAAGTGGAGTCGCATTTCAATGACTCAGACACAAGACGTATGTGGCAGGGACTACAGACAATCACAGACTACAAAAGAAAACCAGCAACGTCACAGACACCGACGTCTTGCTTCCAGACAAACTAAACACCTTCTTTTCCCGCTTTGAGGATAATACAGTGCCACCCCCAGGGCCCACTACCAAGGACTGCACCAGGGCCCACTACCCCCCTCCTTTTCCGTGGCCGACGTGAGTAAGACAGTTAAACGTGTTAACCCTCGCAAGAATGCCGGCCCAGACGGCATCCATAGCCGCGTCCTCAGAGCATGAGCAGACCAGCTGGCTTGTGTGTTTACGGACATATTCATTTTCTCCCTATCCCAGTCTGCTGTCAAAACACATGCTTCAAGATGGCCACCATTGTTCCTGTTCCCAAGAAAGCTAAGGTAATTGAACTGAATGACTATCGCCCCGTGACACGTCTGTCATCATGAAGTGCTTTGAGAGACTAGTCAAGGATCATATCACCTCCACCATAACTGTCACCCTAGACCCACTGCAACATTCACAAAGCCGCTGGGCCAGACGGATTACCAGGATGTGTACTCAAAGCATGCGCGGACCTACTGTCAAGTGTCTTCACTGACATTTTCAACCTCTCCCTGATCAAGTCTGTAATACCTACATGTTTCAAGAAGACCACTATAATCCCTGTGCCCAAGGAAGTGAAGGTAACCTGCCTAAATGATTACCGCTTCGTGCCATTCACGTCGGTAGCCATGAAGTGCTTTGAAAGGCTGGTCATGGCTCACATCAACAGCATCCCCCAGGACACCCTAGACCCACTCCAATTCGCATACTGTCCAAACAGATCCACAGATGACACAATCTCAATCGCACTCCACACTGCCCTTTCTGATCTGGACAAAAGGAACACCTATGTGAGAATGCTGTTCATTGACTACAGCTCAGCGTTCAACGCCATAGTGCCCACGAAGCTCATCACTAAGCAAAGGGCTCTGGGACTAAACACCTTCCTCTGCAACTGGATCCTGGACTTCCTGACAGGCCGCCCCAGGTGGTAAGAGTAGGCAACAACACGTCTGCCACGCTGATCCTTAACACTGGGGCCCCTCAGGGGTGTGTAGTTAGTCCCCTCCTGTATTCCCTGTTAACCCACAACTGCATGGCCAAACACAACTCCAACACCATCATTAAGTTTGCTGACGACACAACAGTGGTAGGCCTGATCACCGAAAACGATGAGACGGCCTATAGGGAGGAGGTCAGAGAACTGGCAGTGTGGTGCCAGGACAACAGCCTCTCCCTCAATGTGAGCAAGACAAAGGAGCTGATCGTGGAATACAGGAAAAGGTGGGCCGAACAGGCCCCCATTAACATCAACGGGGCTGTAGTGGAGTGGGTCGAGAGTTTCAAGTTCCTTGGAGTCCACATCACCAACGAACTATCATGGTCCAAACATACCAAGACAGACGTGAAGAGGGCAAGACAAAACCTTTTCCCCCTCAAGAGACTGAAAAGATTTGGCATGGTTCCCCAGATTCTCAAAAGGTTCTATAGCTGCACCATCGAGAGCATCCTGGCCAGTTGCATCACTGCCTGGTATGGCAACAGCTCGGCATCTGACCGTAAGGCGCTACAGAGGGTAGTGCGAATGGCCCAGTACATCACTGGGACCAAGCTTCCTGCCATCCAGGACCTTTATAATAGGCGGTGTCAGAGGAAAGCCCAGAAAATTGTCAGAGACTCCAGTCACCCAAGTTTTAGACTGTTTTCTCTGCTATGGCACGGCAAGCGGTACCGGAGCGCCAAGTCTAGGACCAAAAGGCTTCTCAACAGCTTCTACCCCCAAGCCACTATACTGCTGAACAATTCATAAAAATCGCCACCGGACAATTTGTACACTGTTGCTACTCGCTGTTTGTTTGTTACCTATGCATAGTCACTTCGCCCCCACCTACATGAACAGAGTACCTCAACTAGCCTGTACCCCTGCACACTGACTTGGTACCGGTGCCCCCTGTATATAGCCTCGTTATTGTCATTCTTATTGTGTTACTTTTTATTATAACTTTTTATTTTAGCTTACTTGGTAAATATTTTCTTCTTCTTGAACTGCACTGTTGGTTAAAGGTCTTGTAAGTAAGCATTTCACGGTAAAGTCTACACTTGTTGTGTTCAGCGCATGGCAAATAAAGTTTGATTTGACATGATTTGCATACCGCCCCAATAGGTCCACAGACGATACAATCGCCATCACACTGCACACTGCCCTATCCCATCTGGACAAGAGGAATACCTATGTAATAATGCTGTTCATTGACTACAGCTCAGCATTCAACACCATAGTACCCTTCAAGCTCATCATTAAGCTTGAGGCCCTGGGTCTCAACCCCGCCCTGTGCAATTGGGTCCTGGATTTTCTGACGGGCTGTCCCCAGGTGGTGAAGGTAGGAAACAACATCTCCACTTCGCTGATCCTCAACACTGTGGCCCCACAAGGGTGCGTGCTCAGCCCCTCCTTCACTCTCTGTTCACCCATGACTGCGTGGCCATGCACACCTCCAACTCGATCATCAAGTTTGCAGACAACACAACAGTAGTAGGCTTGATCACCAAAAACAACAAGACAGCCTATAGGGAGAAGGTGAGGGCACTTGGAGTGTGGTGTCGGGAAAACAACCTCTCACTCAACATCAACAAAGCAAAGGAGATGATCGTGGACTTCAGGAAACAGCAGAGGGAGCACCTCCCCATCCACATCGACAGGACAGCAGTGGAGAAGGTGGAAAGTTTCAAGTTCCTCGGCTTACACATCACGGACAAACTGAAATGGTCCACCCACACAGACAGTGTGTTCGACCTCAGGAGGCTGAAGAAATGTGGCTTGTCACCTAAAATCCTCACAAACTTCTACAGATGCACAATTGAGAGCATCCTGTTGGGCTGTATCACCGCCTGGTACAGCAACTGCACCGCCCACAACCGCAGGGCTCTCCAGAGGGTAGTGAGGTCTGCACAACGCATCACCGGGGGCAAACTCCCTGCCCTCCAGGACACCTACAGCCCCCGATGTCACAGGAAGGCCAAAAAGATCATCAAGGACAACAACAACCTGGGCCACTGCCTGTTCACCCCGTTACCATCCAGAAGGTGAGGTCAGTACAGGTGCATCAAAGCTGGGACCGAGAGACTGAAAAACAGCTTCTATCTCAAGGCCATCATGTCATCAAGGCCATGTTAAACAGCCATCGCTAACTCAGAGGCCTACTTACAGACTTGAAATCATTGGATCACTAGTCAGTTTATTAATGCCACCTTTAAATAATGATGTTTACATATCTTGCACTACTCATCCCAGATGTATATACTGTATTTTATACCGTCTATTGCATTTCGTCTATCCCGGTCAGTCATTGCTCATCCATATATATATATGTATATATTCTTATTCCATTCCTTTACTTAGATTTGTGTGTATTAGGAAGTTACATTTACATTTTAGTCATTTAGCAGACGCTCTTATCCAGAGCGACTTACAGTAGAGTGCATACATTTTATTACATTTTACATACTGAGACAAGGATATCCCTACCGGCCAAACCCTCCCTAACCCGGACGACGCTATGCCAATTGTGCGTCGCCCCACGCCACAAAGTTGTTGTGGAATTGTTAGATTATTTGTTAGATATTGCTCCACAGTCGGACTAGAAGCACAAGCATTTCGCTACACTCGCAATAACATCTGCTAACCATGTGTATGTGACCAATAAAATTTGACCTCTTGTTGATTGATATCCATTGAATTGTCAATTTTCTGTTTTAGAAAGATTTGCACAAATATGGAAAGATAGATGGTATCATCATAAAACAACATATATTTAGATCATACAAGGGAGAAACCTTACCTTAAATTGAGGAGATCTTTCCATTTTTCAGTTAAGTGCCTGCACCTGCTGTCCTTTCAAATTCAAATCATATTATTTCAGTTGGGCAGTTAGGTTCCTGCAAGAACTCCCACCAACTAAGGAGGTTCATTGATTATCTCTTTCTTTCTTTCTCTTCTCTCGGAGGACCTGAGCCCTAGGACCATGCCTCAGGACTACCTGGCCTGATGACTCCTTGCTGTCCCCAGTCCACCTGGTCGTGCTGCTGCTCCAGTTTCAACTGTTCTGCCTGCGGCTATGGAACCCTGACCTGTTCACCGGACGTGCTACCTGTCCCAGACTTGCTGTTTTCAACTCTCTAGAGACCGCAGGAGCGGTAGAGATACTCTTAATGATCGGCTATGAAAAGCCAACTGACACTCACTCCTGAGGTGCTGACTTGCTGCACCCTCGACAACTACTGTGATTATTATTATTTGACCATGCTGGTCATTTATGAACATTTGAACATCTTGGCCATGTTCTGTTATAATCTCCACCCGGCACAGCCAGAAGAGGACTGGCCACCCCTCATAGCCTGGTTCCTCTCTAGGTTTCTTCCTAGGCCTTTCTAGGGAGTTTTTCCTAGCCACCGTGCTTCTACACCTGCATTGCTTGCTGTTTGGGGTTTTAGACTGGGTTTCTGTACAGCACTTTGAGATATCAGCTGATGTAAGAAGGGCTATATAAATATGTTTTGATTTGATTAAACCCACCTCCTATGGGTTTCTTGGAATAACCTTTTGGGGGCAATTTTCAGTGCCAAGAAACGTAAGGCTCTTCAAAGAACTTTGAGGATCTTAGAAGAACCCTTGTTGAACCCCTCATTTTTAGAGTGTACTGCTGTACGACATGATTTATATCTACTGTAGCAACACAGTGTGGGTTTGTGTTAGGAATTTTGTTAATAAATAGTTAAAACAAATTCTAGCTTTAGATAAAACTATAACTAATTGAACTCTGCATGCCTGGGGAAAAGAGATTTGTGTTGTGGGTCATAAAATAAGCAGAAAGGGTCGTTAAACTATGGTTGAACTGACCCAACTTAGCCCTGAGGTGTTTAGATAACTTTTTAGGTTTTCCATTATCTTGAGTTGTCTGCTAAAGTGGTAATCAATTATAGTGAGCCTTCAGGATAAATGATTATATGTTGTTTCATGTGAGAGCCCTGTGAGGTTAGAATGAACTTTTGAACCTGTTTTCTATTTGTCAGGACAATGAGACTTAATTCTGTAATCTATGACGTCATATCTTGTATATAAACCTGTGTTTATGCTCAAATGGGAGCTTGCTCCGAGAATAAACTCTATTATCTAATTTTGATAAGACTGTACCCTGTCTATTTTATGTTAATAAGTATCTTACAAATTCTTATAAATAGACAGATTGAATTTAATTAATGAGTATATTGTAGGAATTATTTAATTCCACTAACAGTTTGTTGAATTGGCTTCTGATGCAGTTATGCTACTCTAGATCTATAGCATTCCTTCTGATGGAGGGTGTGTGTGTGCATGTGTGTATGTGTGTACATGTCTGTGTTAAAGAGTGTGCATTAATGTGTGTGAGGAAGTGTGTGTGCTTGGTGAGGCTGTTAGGTTGTCGTCAGTCTCCTGGGTGACCAGAGGAGAAAGACACATGCTCCTTGAAAAGAGAGAGGGAGGGCGAGGGAGAGAGAGAGAATGAGAAAGAGAGACTATAGCTCTCTCCAGGCATCTTGCATTAGTGTGTGTGTGTGGTTGTGTGTGTGAATGTGTTACAGGTCAGGTGCATAGTGAGCAGTGTCAAGCCATCATTAGAGCCCCTGTCACCCAGCCTTAGTTGATCTCTCTATAAAGCTCTGTTTTGAATACCCCAGCCACGTCCTGCACTGCTACTGACTAGCGCTGAGAGGGCGCTGACAGAGTGTGTGTGTGTGTGTGTGTGTGTGTGTGTGTGTGTGTGTGTGTGTGTGTGTGTGTGTGTGTGTGTGTGTGTGTGTGTGTGTGTGTGTGTGTGTGTGTGTGTCAGGGGTGTTAACAGAGTTAAACTGTCCTGACAAAGACGTTACCCAGCAGCCATAGTAATGCTTCAGATCACCTCTCACCAGTTACCTCTTAGAGTTACTCGAAAACACTGTAGTTTTACTTTGCAGTTTACAAGCTGTCATCCAGCTACTCTCTGGGCACCACCTCTCACTCTCACACTGGTACAGAGTTTACTCAACTCAGGTCACGTCCTAAATGGGGAGCAGAAAGCACACAGCTTGAAATAATACTTTTTAAATGTTTGTTCATGTTTTGAAAATAACTTTTTAGTTATCAGATTTGATTTTGTTTTTTTCTTATGTAGTGTACTACTTTTGACCAGGACTGGCACCCTATTCCTTATATAGTGCACTACTTTTGACCATGGCCCAGTGCACTATGATTGGAATAGGTTACCATTTGGGACATGAGCTCAGTTTACAGGACTACACTATGGGAAATGTCTTGTTTTGAGTAGCAGTCCATTAGGTGTTTGGCCCTAGTTTAATTCAGCGTTTTCAGTAGCAGTCCATTAGGTGTTTGGCCCTAGTTTAATTCAGCGTTTTCAGTAGCAGTCCATTAGGTGTTTGGCCCTAGTTTAATTTGGTGTTTTCAGTAGCAGTCCATTAGATGTTTGGCCCTAGTTTTATTCAGCGTTTTCAGTAGCAGTCCATTAGGTGTTTGGCCCTAGTTTAATTCGGCGTTTTCAGTAGCAGTCCATTAGGTGTTTGGCCCTAGTTTAATTCGGCGTTTTCAGTAGCAGTCCATTAGGTGTTTGGCCCTAGTTTAATTCAGCGTTTTCGGGAGCAGTCCATTAGGTGTTTGGGCCTAGTTTAATTCAGCGTTTTCAGTAGCAGTCCATTAGGTGTTTGGCCCTAGTTTAATTCAGCGTTTTCAGTAGCAGTCCATTAGGTGTTTGGCCCTAGTTTAATTCAGCGTTTTCAGTAGCAGTCCATTAGGTGTCTGGCCCTAGTTTAATTCAGCGTTTTCAGTAGCAGTCTACCAAGGCAATGGAATTATAAAACTGTTACTCCATAACCTAACAAGTGCTGCTCATGTTGATGCGTATCAGGCTGAGGAGAATAAGGGTGGATATAGAATGGTACATGTAAGGGTCATTACATTTGTATGATGGCATATTGGATGTAATTAGAATAGTAGAATAAGGCTTGTCTCTGGTTAGCAGTGTAGTAAAGGATAAACAACGCAGGCTGGCTGCCACACAGAGTGGAATTACCTTATTATAATGTTTATATGTGAGATAAAATGTCCGGAGCTGGATCGATGTTTTAAAGATGGAATCCGCAGTAGGGAAAACAACGCCTCACAGCCGTTGTTATTGTTTTTGTTTTGTTGATGAAGCGGAGGTGAGGAGTGGTGTGCAACAAAAACATGACAGTACATTTTCTGATGTTCTGTTGCACGCGCAATGATGTCCGAGGGGGAAAAACAAACAGCTACGTCGTTGTAATATCGCAAATGGACATGGCAGTTTCACAATTAAAGATTCCAGCTTTAAGGGCTGTTTTAAAGGCACTGAGAACACTGATGTGTGTCCCAAATGGTAGCCTATTCCCGATATAGGGAACAACTTTTGACTCAAGACCTATGGGAATAGGATCCCATTCGCGACGCGTTCTAACAAATCTCCAATCAGTAGTTCTCTACTGCCCTCTACTGCTCAGGTGTCGTCACATTAACATAATTCGGGAAATTCAGAAAAATCTGTGCTGACACACAACTAAATGCCGAAGCCAAACATGGTCATTTTGCCAGGGTGATTCAACTCTACTAAAACAGATTCATTAATGTTAGAGCCGTAAAGTCACTTTGTTTAGGCTTGGCTCTGCATGGGTAAAATATGAATGATTTAGCATATTAGTTAGCTTATTAGTATGCCTCTGACATATTAACCAACCCCAGGGGACCATATTTGCTCTTTTTGAATATATGCTAATTTATTTTTATTTTGGTTTGGATCGTTTTCAATGACTTTTGGGAACAGTGTTTGGATAATTAATAATATAATGAGTGTGTGCATGCTGATTCAGAGTTGTGGGCCCTCTTCATAAAAAGATGATGATAAGGTAGATTAGCATACAAATTAGGAACATTTCGAGCTGGTTTTTAATCAACTAATTTTTTTTCTCTTCCTCAACCTTGACCAGTTTGAAATAGCCTCTGTCTGTTCCCTTGGAGAATGTAAACATTGTTCCAGCTTTTAATTGATATGACTCGAATGATATTGTCCTTCGTTCCAAAACTGGTTCCTTTGTTACTTATAAATTTGTCCTGGGTACTTTAACATAGCCTACTTTCTACCTCTGTCTCCTCTTTGTTTTCACTGACATCCCTCCTCACTGACTCCTGTCTTCATTCTGTCTTTGCTAGCCACACCTGTAGCTCCAAGCCAGATAAATTATCACTTAATTTCTCTTATAATAAAGTACAGAGAGAGAGAGAGAGAGAGAGAGAGAGAGAGAGAGAGAGAGAGAGAGAGAGAGAGAGAGAGGGAGAGCTAGAGAGAGAGAGGGAGAGCTAGAGAGAGAGAGGGAGAGCTAGAGAGAGAGAGGGAGAGCTAGAGAGAGAGAGGGAGAGCTAGAGAGAGAGAGGGAGAGCGAGAGAGAGAGAGAGAGAGCGGGAGAGAGAGAGAGAGAGAGAGAGAGAGGGAGAGCGAGAGAGAGAGAGGGAGAGAGAGAGGGAGAAGGAGAGGGAGAAGGAGAGAAGGAGAGGGAGACATCACACAGGAGAGAAGGAGAGGGAGACATCACACAGGAGAGAAGGAGAGGGAGAAGGAGAGAGAGAGAGGGAGAAGGAGAGAGAGAGAGAGAGAAGGAGAGAGAGAGAGAGAAGGAGAGAGAGAGAGAGAGAGAGGGAGAGCTAGAGAGAGAGAGGGAGAGCGAGAGAGAGAGAGGGAGAGCTAGAGAGAGAGAGGGAGAGCTAGAGAGAGAGAGGGAGAGCTAGAGAGAGAGAGGGAGAGCTAGAGAGAGAGAGAGAGAGCGGGAGAGAGAGAGAGAGAGAGAGAGAGAGAGAGAGAGAGGGAGAGCTAGAGAGAGAGAGGGAGAGAGAGAGGGAGAAGGAGAGAAGGAGAGGGAGACATCACACAGGAGAGAAGGAGAGGGAGACATCACACAGGAGAGAAGGAGAGGGAGACAGAGAGAGAGAGAGAGAAGGAGAGAGAGAGAGAGAGAAGGAGAGAGAGAGAGAGAGAGAAGGAGAGAGAGAGAGAGAGAGAAGGAGAGAGAGAGAGAGAGAGAAGGAGAGAGAGAACAGCAACCTTGGGAAAATCCTTTGCATTATCATAAACAGTAGTGAAAACAATTTCAAATTGGCTTTTTATCAAATTACCGTACGACAGACCACAAATTCACCCTGCACACCCTAATTGACAAAACAAAAACAAAAAACAAACGCAAAGTCTTCTCATCCTTTGCTGATTTCAAAAAAGCGTTTGACTCAAATTGGCATGAGGGTCTGCTATACAAATTGATGGAAAGTGGTGCTGGGGAAAAACATACAACATTATAAAATCCATGTACACAAAAAACAAGTGTAAGGTTAAAATTGGCAAAAAACACATTTCTTTCCACAAGGTCGTGGGGTGAGACAGGGATGCAGCTTAAGCCCCACCCTCTTCAACATATATATCAACGAATTGGCGAGGGCACTAGAACAGTCTGCAGCACCCGGCCTCCCCCTACTAGAATCTGAAGTCAAATGTCTACTGTTTGCTGTTGATCTGTTCTGCCTGCAGTTATGGAACTCCTACCTGTCCCAGACCTGCTGTTTTCAACTCTTAATGATCGGCTATGAAAAGCCAACTGACATTTATTCCTGATTATTATTTGACCATGCTTGTAATTTATGAACATTTTGAACATCTTGGCTCTCTCTAATTCTCTCCTTCTCTCTTTCTTTCTTTCTCTCGGAGGAACTGAGCCCCAGGACCATACGTCAGGACTACCGGGCATGATGACTCCTTGCTGTCCCCAGTCCACCTGGCCTTGCTGCTGTCCCAGTTTCAACTGTTCTGCCTGCGGTTATGGAACTCCTACCTGTCCCAGACCTGCTGTTTTCAACTCTTAATGATCGGCTATGAAAAGCCAACTGACATTTATTCCTGATTATTATTTGACCATGCTTGTCATTTATGAACATTTTGAACATCTTGGCCATGTTCTGTTATAATCTCCACCCGGCACAGCCAGAAGAGGACTGGCCACCCCTCATAGCCTGGTTCCTCTCTAGGTTTCTTCCTAGGTTTTGGCCTTTCTAGGGAGTTTTTCCTAGCCACCGTGCTTCTACACCTGCATTGCTTGCTGTTTGGGGTTTTAGGCTGGGTTTCTGTACAGCACTTCGAGATATTAGCTGATGTACGAAGGGCTATATAAAATAAACTTGATTGATTGATTGATCTGGTGCTTCTGTCACCAACCAAGGTGGGCCTACAGCAGCACCTAGATCTTTAGCACAGATTCTGTCAGACCTGGGCCCTGACAGTAAATCTCAGTAAGACAAAAATAATGGTGTTCCAAAAAAGGTCCAGTTACCAGGACCACAAATACAAATTCCGTCTAGACCGCATTGCCTTAGAGCACACAACAAACTATGCATACCTTGGCCTAAACATCAAATCAAATGTTATTTGTCACTTGTTACTTTCAAGCCCTTAACCAACAATGCTTTAAGAAGTTTAAAAAAAGAAGACAAAAAGTGTTGAGTAAAAAATTGATAAGTAGAAAACTGAAAATAAAGTAACAAATAACTAAACAGCAGCAGTAAAATAACAATACCGAGGCTATGTATACAGGGGGTACCGGTACAAAGTCAACGTGCGGGGATACTGGTTAGTCGAGGTAATTGAGGTAATATGTACATGTAGGTAGAGTTAAAGTGACTATGCATAGATAATAAACAGAGAGTAGCAGCAGCGTAAAAGAGGGGTCTGGGTAGTCATTTGATTAGCTGTTCAGGAGTTTTATGGCTTGGGGGTAGAAGCTGTTAAGAAGCCTTTTGGACCTAGACTTGATGCTCCGGTACCACTTGCAGTGCGGTAGCAGAGAGAACAGTCTATGACTAGGGTGGCTGGAGTCTTTGACAATTTATATGGCCTTCCTCTGACACCGCCTGGTATAGAGGTCCTGGATGGCAGGAAGCTTGGCCCCGGTGATGTACTGGGCCGTACGCACTACCCTCTGTAATGCCTTGTGGCCGGAGGCTGAGCAGTTGCCATACCAGGCAGTGATGCAACCAGTCAGGATGCCCTCGATGGTGCAGCTGTAGAACCTTTTGAGGATCTTAGGACCCATGCCAAATCTTTTCAGTCTCCTGAGGGGGAACAGGCTTTGTCGTGCCCTTTTCACGACTGTCTTAGTGTGTTTGGAGAATGATCGTTTGTTGATGATGTGGACACCGAGGAACTTGAAGCTGTCAACCTGCTCCACTGCAGCTCTGTCGATGATAATGGGGGCGTGCTCGGTCCTTTTCCTGTAGTCCACAATCAGCTCCTTTGTCTTGATCACTTTGAGGGAGAGGTTGTTGTCCTGGCACCACACTGGCCAGGTCTCTGACCTCCTCTCTATAAGCTGTCTCATCGTAGTTGGTAATCTGGCCTACCACTGTTGTGTCATCGGCAAACTTGATGATGGTGTTGATGGGGGGACTGAGCACGCACCCCTGAGGGGCCCCCGTGTTGAGGATCAGCATAGTGGATGTGTTATTACCTACCCTTACCACCTGGGGGCGGCCATCAGGAAGTCCAGGATCCAGTTGCAGAGGGAGGTGTTTAGTCTCAGGGTCCTTAGCTTAGTGATGAGCTTTGAGGGCACTATGGTGTTGAACGCTGAGTTGTGGGTTGTGGGTTGTGCCGTGGCGGAGATCTTCGTGGGCTATACTCGGCCTTGTCTCTGGATGGTAAGTTGGTGGTTGAAGATATCCCTCTAGTGGTGTGGGGGCTGTGCTTTGGCAAAGTGGGTGGGGTTTTATCCTGCCTGTTTGGCCCTGTCCGGGGGAATCATTGGACGGGGCCACAGTGTCTCCCAACCCCTTCTGTCTCAGCCTCCAGTATTTATGCTGCAGTAGTTTATGTGTCGGGGGGCTAGGGTCAGTCTGTTATATCTGGAGTATTTCTCCTGTCTTATCCAGTGTCCTGTGGGAATTTAAGTATGCTCTCTCTAATTCTCTCTTTTTCTCTCTTTCTTTCTCTCTTTCTGTCACGACTTCCGCCGATGTTGGTCCTTCTCCTTGTTCGGAAGTCGAGGTCACCGATCTTCTAGCCATCACTGATCCATTTTTCATTTTCCATTGATTTTGTCTTGTCTTCACACCTGGTTCCAATCCCATCAATTACATGTTGTGTATTTAACCCTCTGTTTCCCATCATGTTTTTGTCAGAGATTGTTTGTTTTGTATGTTCGTGTATTATGTATTGTGCGCGACGGGTTCTTGTACCCACTTTTATTTATTATGTAACTTTGGTTTTGGAGTTTTATTAAGTCTATTAAACTACTCCATTTATACCAAGTTCCAATCTCCTGCGCCTGACTTCCCTGCCACCTACACACACGACATTACACTTTCTCTCTCTCTGAGGACCTGAACCCTAGGACCAAGCCACAGTACTACCTGGCCTGATGACTCCTTGCTGTCCCCAGTCCACCTGGTTGTGCTGCTGCTCCAGTCTCAACTGTTCTGCCTGCGGCTATGGAACCCTGACCTGTTCACCGGACGTGCTACCTGTCCCAGACCGGCTGTTTTCAACACTCTAGAGACCGCAGGAGCGATAGAGATACTCTGAATGATCGGCTATGAAAAGCCAACTGACATTAACTCCTGAGGTGCTGACCTGTTGCACCCTCGACAATCACTGTGATTATTATTATATGACCCTGCTGGTCATCTATGACTATTTGAACATCTTGGCCATGTTCTGTTATAATCTCCAACTGGCACAGCCAGAAGAGGACTGGCCACCCCTCATAGCCTGGTTCCTCTCTAGGTTTCTTCCTAGGTTCTGGCCTTTCTAAGGAGTTTTTCCTAGCTACCGTGCTTCTACACCTGCACTGCTTGCTGTTTGGGGTTTTAGGCTGTGTTTCTGTACAGCACTTTGTGACATCAGCTGAAGAAAGAAGGGCTTTATAAATACATTTGACTGATACAACCACCTAGAAGGAAGTGATTCCCAAACCTTCCATAACAAAGCCATCACCTACAGAGAGATGAACCTGGTTCCCCTAAGCAAGCTGGTTCTGGGGCTCTGTTCACAAACACAAACAGACCCCACAGAGCCCCAGGACAGAAACACAATTAGACCCATCCAAATAATGAGAAAACAAAAAGATTATTACTTGACACATTGGAAAGAATTAACAAAAAAACAGAGCAAACTAGAACGGGTCAGAGCTGTAGGCCTAATAGCTTTGCTCTGATAATTAGCTCCAATTACAGCTAATGGAGCTACAGGGGTAGTGCGTGTTCATGTGTGTGTGCATATATGTGTCCACATGCACATACCTGTGTGCATGTGTTCCTACAGTACTTTGTCAATACCATGCTCCAAACAATTTAGTAATCTGGATGAAAGCACAGTCTACAATAAGGCTGCATTTACACTGACAGACCAATTCTGATATTTTTTCCCAATTATTGGCAAAAGAGCTGATCTGATTGGCCAAAAGGACCTACTAATGGGTAAGATCAGAATTGGGCTGCCTGTGTAAACACAATTTTGGTTGAGAAGGAATACATCCTAGTTTCTATAGGCTAGCCCGTATTGTTTAATGAATACCTTGTGCCTCTGTAAAAAGAGCAGATGACGTAACAGTGTCATAGCAGCTTGAATTCTTGATAATAAAAAGCCACGTGTCCCTAATGGGACTTGATTCACCATAGAGCTCTGTGTATGTTTCACTGTTCTACTGCCTCCCTGGTGGGGTTCTCTTAGTACAGAATCATTTTCCTAACTCACGGTATAACTGGATCCTGTTACTCTAACGACAACACTAACTAATAACCTGGATCCCTTCTGCTGCATTATAAACACACACACACACAGACACACAACCCCCCCCAGACAAACACACACACACACACACACACACACACACACACACACACACACACACACACACACACACACACACACACACACACACACACACACACACACACTCACACACAGAGACACACACACACACACACACACACACACACACACACACACACACACACACACACACACACACAGTCAGACACACAACCCCCCCCAGACAAACACACACACACACACACACACACACACACACACACACACACACACACACACACACACACACACACACACCTCCACACACACACACACACACACACACACACACACACACACACACACACACACACACACACACACACACACACAACCCCCCCCAGACAAACACACACACACACACACACACACACACACACACACACACACACACACACACACACACACACACACACAACCCCCCCCCCCCACACACACACACACACACACATTTCTACTGCCTGCCTGTAATGATCTTAACAGATGTGTAAATGCTAATGTGCCTTTCCAACCTTTCATTTTTTCACATGTGGATTGATACCAAAATGAATATGATGCATTTATGAGTAAAAATGAATATAACACGTAGACAATATTTATTTTCGTGGGTATTTGCTGTGTCCAAAATTGTGAAATTACAGTTTGCCATTCTGTTGACACACACAAACACACACTCATACACACAAACACACACTCACACACACAAACACACACCCACACACACAAACACACACAAAGACACATACATTGAGCGTTAATCTCCTTCTCTGATTCCTTCTGTCTCTCTTTCCTTCGCTCCCTCCATCCATCCATCCTTCTCCAGTTATCAAGGAATTTTCCACTGAAGCATTTCACAGGACTTCAACAGTGTTGTCTTTGCTGTTATTTATCCATCCCTCTATCCTACTCTCTATGTATCCATCCCTCTATCCTACTCTCTATGTATCCATCCCTCTATCCTACTCTCTATGTATCTATCCCTCTATCCTACTCTCTATGTATCTATCCCTCTATCCTACTCTCTATGTATCTATCCCTCTATCCTACTCTCTATGTATCTATCCCTCTATCCTACTCTCTATGTATCTATCCCTCTATCCTACTCTCTATGTATCTATCCCTCTATCCTACTCTCTATGTATCTATCCCTCTATCCTACTCTCTATGTATCTATTCCTCTATCCTACTCTCTATGTATCTATCCCTCTATCCTACTCTCTATGTATCCATCCCTCTATCCTACTCTCTATGTATCTATCCCTCTATCCTACTCTCTATGTATCCCTCCCTCTATCCTACTCTCTATGTATCCATCCCTCTATCCTACTCTCTATGTATCCATCCCTCTATCCTACTCTCTATGTATCTATCCCTCTATCCTACTATCTATGTATCTATCCCTCTATCCTACTCTCTATGTATCTATCCCTCTATCCTACTCTCTATGTATCTATCCCTCTATCCTACTCTCTATGTATCTATCCCTCTATCCTACTCTCTATGTATCTATCCCTCTATCCTACTCTCTATGTATCTATCCCTCTATCCTACTCTCTATGTATCTATCCCTCTATCCTACTCTCTATGTATCTATCCCTCTATCCTACTCTCTATGTATCCATCCCTCTATCCTACTCTCTATGTATCTATCCCTCTATCCTACTCTCTATGTATCTATCCCTCTATCCTACTCTCTATGTATCCATCCCTCTATCCTACTCTCTATGTATCTATCCCTCTATCCTACTCTCTATGTATCTATCCCTCTATCCTACTCTCTATGTATCCATCCCTCTATCATACTCTCTATGTATCTATCCCTCTATCCTACTCTCTATGTATCTATCCCTCTATCCTACTCTCTATGTATCTATCCCTCTATCCTACTCTCTATGTATCTATCCCTCTATACTATAATCCTATCCTCCATGTATCTATCCCTCTAGCCTATCATCTATGTATCAAATCAAATCAAATGTATTTATATAGCCCTTCTTACATCAGCTGATATCTCAAAGTGCTGTACAGAAACCCAGCCTAAAACCCCAAACAGCAAGCAATGCAGGTGTAGAAGCACGGTGGCTAGGAAAAACTCCCTAGAAAGGCCAAAACCTAGGAAGAAACCTAGAGAGGAACCAGGCTATGAGGGGTGGCCAGTCCTCTTCTGGCTGTGCCGGGTGGAGATTATAACAGAACATGGCCAAGATGTTCAAATGTTCAGAAATGACCAGCATGGTCAAATAATAATAATCACAGTAGTTGTCGAGGGTGCAACAAGTCAGAACCTCAGGAGTAAATGTCAGTTGGCTTTTCATAGCCGATCATTCAGAGTATCTCTACCGCTCCTGCTATCTCTAGAGAGTTGAAAACAGCAGGTCTGGGACAGATAGCACGTCCGGTGAACAGGTCAGGGTTCCATAGCCGCAGGCAGAACAGTTGAAACTGGAGCAGCAGCACGGCCAGGTGGACTGGGGACAGCAAGGAGTCATCATGCCAGGTAGTCCTGAGGCATGGTCCTAGGGCTCAGGTCCTCCGAGAGAAGAGAAAGAAAGAGAGAAAGAGTATTAGAGAGAGCATACTTAAATTCACACAGGACACCGGATAAGACAGGAGAAGTACTCCAGATATAACAGACTGACCCTAGCCCCTCGAAACATAAACTACTGCAGCATAAATACTGGAGGCTGAGACAGGAGGGGTCAGGAGACACTGTGGCCCCATCCGATGATACCCCCGGACAGGGCCAAACAGGCAGGATATAACCCCACCCACTTTGCCAAAACACAGCCCCCACACCACTAGAGGGATATCTTCAATCACCAACTTACCATCCTAAGACAAGGCCGAGTATAGTCCACAAAGATCTCCGCCACGGCACAACCCAAGGGGGGGCGCCAACCCAGACAGGAAGATCACGTCAGCGACTCAACCCACTCAAGTGACGCACCCCTCCTAGGGACGGCATGGAAGAGCACCAGTAAGCCAGTGACTCAGCCCCTGTAATAGGGTTAGAGGCAGAGAATCCCAGTGGAGAGAGGGGAACCGGCCAGGCAGAGACAGCAAGGGTGGTTCGTTGCTCCAGAGCCTTTCCGTTCACCTTCACACTCCTGGGCCAGACTACACTCAATCATATGACCTACTGAAGAGATGAGTCTTCAGTGAAGACTTAAAGGTTGAGACCGAGTCTGCGTCTCTCACATGGGTAGGCAGACCATTCCATAAAAATGGAGCTCTATAGAAGAAAGCCCTGCCTCCAGCTGTTTGCTTAGAAATTCTAGGGACAATTAGGAGGCCTGCGTCTTGTGACCGTAGCATACATGTAGGTATGTACGGCAGGACCAAATCGGAAAGATAGGTAGGAGCAAGCCCATGTAATGCATTGTAGGTTAGCAGTAAAACCTTGAAATCAGCCCTTGCCTTAACAGGAAGCCAGTGTAGGGAGGCTAGCACTGGAGTAATATGATCAAATTTTTGGGTTCTAGTCAGGATTCTAGCAGGCGTATTTAGCACTAACTGAAGTTTATTTAGTGCTTTATCCGGGTAGCCGGAAAGTAGAGCATTGCAGTAGCCCAACCTAGACGTAACAAAAGCAGGGATGAATTTTTCTGAATAATTTTTGGACAGAATGTTTCAGATTTTTGCAATGTTACGTCGATGGAAAAAAGCTGTCGTTGAAACAGTCTTGATATGTTCGTCAAAAGAGAGATCAGGGTCCAGAGTGACGGCGATTCTCTATGTAGATATCCCTCTATCATATTCTCTATGTATCTATCCCTCTATCATATTCTCTATGTATCTATCCCCCTATCCTATCCTCTATGTATCTATCCCTCTATCCTATCATCTATGTATCTATCCCTCTGTCCAATCCTCCTATCCTCCAATTCTCTATGTATATATCCCTCTATCCTATCCTCCTATCCTCTATTTATCTATCCCTCTGTCCTATCCTCCTATTCTATATATATATATCCCTCTATCCTATTCTCTAATTATCTATCCCTCTATCCTATCATCTATGTGTCTATCCCTCTATCCTATCCTCCTATCATCTATGTGTCTATCCCTCTATCCTATCCTCCTATCATCTATGTGTCTATCCCTCTATCCTATCCTCATATCCTCTATATATCTATCCCTCTATCATATCCGCTATATATCTAACCCTCTATCATATCCTCCTATCCTCTCTGTATCTATCCCTCTATCCTATCATCCTGTCCTGTATGTATATATTCAATTCAATTCAATTCAAGGGGCTTTATTGGCATGGGAAACATGTGTTAACATTGCCAAAGCAAGTGAGGTAGACAATACACAAAAGTGAAACAAACAATACAAATTAACAGTAAACATTACACATACAGAAGTTTCAAAACAATAAAGACATTACAAATGTCATATTATATATATACAGTGTTGTAACAATGTACGAATGGTTAAAGCACACAAGTTAAAATAAATAAGCATAAATATGGGTTGTATTTACAATGGTGTTTGTTCTTCACTGGTTGCCCTTTTCTTGTGACAACAGGTCACAAATCTTGCTGCTGTGATGGCACACTGTGGAATTTCACCCAGTAGATATGGGAGTTTATCAAAATTGGATTTGTTTTCGAATTCTTTGTGGATCTGTGTAATCTGAGGGAAATATGTGTCTCTAATATGGTCATACATTGGGCAGGAGGTTAGGAAGTGCAGCTCAGTTTCCACCTCATTTTGTGGGCAGTGAGCACATAGCCTGTCTTCTCTTGAGAGCCATGTCTGCCTACGGCGGCCTTTCTCAATAGCAAGGCTATGCTCACTGAGTCTGTACATAGTCAAAGCTTTCCTTAAGTTTGGGTCAGTCACAGTGGTCAGGTATTCTGCAACTGTGTACTCTCTGTTTAGGGCCAAATAGCATTCTAGTTTGCTCTGTTTTTTTGTTAATTCTTTCCAATGTGTCAAGTAATTATCTTTTTGTTTTCTCATGATTTGGTTGGGTCTAATTGTGCTGTTGTCCTGGGGCTCTGTGGGGTGTGTTTGTGTTTGTGAACAGAGCCCTAGGACCAGCTTGCTTAGGGGACTCTTCTCCAGGTTCATCTCTCTGTAGGTGATGGCTTTGTTATGGAAGGTTTGGGAATCGCTTCCTTTTAGGTGGTTGTAGAATTTAACGGCTCTTTTCTGGATTTTGATAATTAGTGGGTATCGGCCTAATTCTGCTCTGCATGCATTATTTGGTGTTCTACGTTGTACACGGAGGATATTTTTGCAGAATTCTGCATGCAGAGTCTCAATTTGGTGTTTGCCCCATTTTGTGAAATCTTGGTTGGTGAGCGGACCCCAGACCTCACAACCATAAAGGGCAATGGGCTCTATGACTGATTCAAGTATTTTTAGCCAGATCCTAATTGGTATGTTGAAATTTATGTTCCTTTTGATGGCATTAGAAGGCCCTTCTTGCCTTGTCTCTCAGATCGTTCACAGCTTTGTGGAAGTTACCTGTGGTGCTGATGTTTAGGCCGAGGTATGTATAGTTTTTTGTGTGCTCTAGGGCAACGGTGTCTAGATGGAATTTGTGGTCCTGGCGACTGGACCTTTTTTGGAACACCATTATTTTGGTCTTACTGAGATTTACTGTCAGGGCCCAGGTCTGACAGAATCTGTGCAGAGGATCTAGGTGCTGCTGTAGGCCCTCCTTGGTTGGTGACAGAAGCACCAGATCATCAGCAAACAGTAGACATTTGACTTCGGATTCTAGTAGGGTGAGACCGGGTGCTGCAGACTGTTCTAGTGCCCGCGCCAATTCGTTGATATATATGTTGAAGAGGGTGGGGCTTAAGCTGCATCCCTGTCTCACCCCACGACCCTGTGTGAAGAAATGTGTGTGTTTTTTGCCAATTTTAACCGCACACTTGTTGTTTGTGTACATGGATTTTATAATGTCGTATGTTTTACCCCCAACACCACTTTCCATCAATTTGTATAGCAGACCCTCATGCCAAATTGAGTCGAAGGCTTTTTTGAAATCAACAAAGCATGAGAAGACTTTGCCTTTGTTTTGGTTTGTTTGGTTGTCAATTAGGGTGTGTAGGGTGAATACATGGTCTGTTGTACGGTAATTTGGTAAAAAGCCAATTTGACATTTGCTCAGTACATTGTGTTCATTGAGGAAATGTACGAGTCTGCTGTTAATGATAATGCAGAGTATTTTACCAAGGTTACTGTTGACGCATATTCCACGGTAGTTATTGGGGTCAAATTTGTCTCCACTTTTGTGGATTGGGGTGATCAGTCCTTGGTTCCAAATATTGGGGAAGATGCCAGAGCTAAGGACGATGTTAAAGAGTTTTAGTATAGCCAATTGGAATTTGTTGTCTGTATATTTGATCATTTCATTAAGGATACCATCAACACCACAGGCCTTTTTGGGTTGGAGGGTTTTTATTTTGTCCTGTAACTCATTCAAGGTAATTGGAGAATCCAGTGGGTTCTGGTAGTCTTTAATAGTTGATTCTAGGATTTGTATTTGATCATGTATATGTTTTTGCTCTTTATTCTTTGTTATAGAGCCAAAAAGATTGGAGAAGTGGTTTACCCATACATCTCCATTTTGGATAGATAATTCTTCGTGTTGTTGTTTGTTTAGTGTTTTCCAATTTTCCCAGAATTGGTTAGAGTCTATGGATTCTTCAATTACATTGAGCTGATTTCTGACATGCTGTTCCTTCTTTTTCCGTAGTGTATTTCTGTATTGTTTTAGTGATTCACCATAGTGAAGGCGTAGACTCAGGTTTTCCGGGTCTCTATGTTTTTGGTTGGACAGGTTTCTCAATTTATTTCTTAGATTTTTGCATTCTTCATCAAACCATTTGTCATTGTTGTTCATTTTCTTCGGTTTTCTATTTGAGATTTTTAGATTTGATAGGGAAGCTGAGAGGTCAAATATACTGTTAAGATTTTCTACTGCCAAGTTTACACCTTCACTATTGCAGTGGAACGTTTTACCCAGGAAGTTGTCTAAAAGGGATTGGATTTGCTGTTGCCTAATTGTTTTTTGGTAGGTTTCCAAACTGCATTCCTTCCATCTATAGCATTTCTTAACTTCTTATGGCTGCAGCCCGACGTCGGTACACTTATGACAACAGCCAGCTCAAAGTGCAGGGCGCGAAATTCAAAAGATATTTTTTTTAAATATTTAACTTTCACACATTAACAAGTCCAATACAGCATATGAAAGGTACACATCTTGTGAATCCAGCCAACATGTCCGATTTTTAAAATGTTTTACAGGGAAGACACAATATGTAAATCTATTAGCTAACCACGTTAGCAAAAGACACCACTTTTTTTACTCCATCAGTTTTTTACTCCATCAGTAGCTATCACAAATTCGACCAAATAAAGATATAAATAGCCACTAACCAAGAAACAACTTCATCAGATGACAGTCTGATAACATATTTATTGTATAGCATATGTTTTGTTCGAAAAATGTGCATATTTCAGGTATAAATCATAGTTTACATTGCAGCTACAGTCAGAAATTGCACCGAAAGCAGCCATAATAATTACAGGCACCAACGTCAAATACCTAATTACTCATCATAAAACATTTCTGAAAAATACATAGTGTACAGCAAATGAAAGACAGGCATCTTGTGATTCCAGCCAATATTTCCGATTTATTAAGTGTTTTACAGCGGGAAAAAAATGTAGCGTTATATTAGCTTAGCACAATAGCCAGAAACACTTGGGCGCCAGCGACTACGACAGATATATGAAATAACATCATAAAATGGGTCTTACTTTTGCTGATCTTTCATCAGAATGTTGGACAAGGTGTCCTTTGTCCAGAACAGTCGTTGTTTGGATTCAGAACGGCAACTTTCCCTCTTCATTTAGCAAGCGCGCTAGCCGGGTGGCACGACACTCTCCATGTCAACAAACGGAAGAGAACGGAACACGGCAAAACTCCCGAAAAAATGTCAATAATCTGATGAAACTATATTGAAAAAACATACTTTACGATGATATGGTGACATGTATCAAATAAAATCAAAGCCGGAGATTGTAGTCACCTATTACGGCAGCTAAACAAAAGGCAACCCCACTGCCCAGCTCGCGCTCTTCAGAGTACCGAAAATGGTGGACACGTCATTCCAAGATGATGTGTTCCATCTCAGACCAAGATAATCACCTCATTTCTTCTCTCACAGCCTCTTGACACCCAGAGGAAGGTGTATGACGTGCATGTATACTAATAGGTCTTGTGCCCATTTATAGGCAGGAAGAAGAACAGAGCATCGATTTCAGACATTCCACTTCCTGGTCAGGAAATGTGCTGCAGAATGAGTTCTGTTTCACTCAGAGAAATAATTCAAATGGTTTTAGAAACTAGAGAGTGTTTTCTATCCAATAGTAATAATAATATGCATATTGTACGAGCAAGAATTGAGTATGAGGCCGTTTGAAATGGACACATTTTATCTGGCTACTCAATACTGCCCCTTGCAGCCCAAACAGGTTAATGTTACTCAGTTCCTTTGGCTTTGATGCCTCATGATTGAGTATTGCTCTGTTCAAGTAGACTGTGATTTTGCTGTGGTCTGATAGGGGTGTCAGTGGGCTGACTGTGAACGCTCTGAGAGACTCTGGGTTGAGGTCAGTGATAAAGTAGTCTACAGTGCTACTGCCAAGAGATGAGCTATAGGTGTACCTACCATAGGAGTCCCCTCGAAGCCTACCATTGACTATGTACATACCCAGCGTGCGACAGAGCTGCAGGAGTTGTGACCCGTTTTTGTTGGTTATGTTGTCATAGTTGTGCCTAGGGGGGCATATGGGGGAGGGAATGCTGTCACCTGCAGGCAGGTGTTTGTCCCCCTGTGTGCTGAGGGTGTCAGGTTCGTGTCCAGTTCTGGCATTTAGGTCGCCACAGACTAATACATGTCCCTGGGCCTGGAAATGATTGATTTCCCCCTCCAGGATGGAGAAGCTGTCTTCATTAAAGTATGGGGATTCTAGTGGGGGGATATAGGTAGCACACAGGAGGACATTTTTCTCTGTTAAGATAATTTCCTTTTGAATTTCTAGCCAAATGTAAAATGTTCCTGTTTTGATTAATTTAATGGAGTGAGTTAGGTCTGCTCTATACCAAATTAGCATTCCCCCTGAGTCCCTTCCCTGTTTCACACCTGGTAGTTTGGTGGATGGGACTACCAGCTCTCTGTAACCTAGAGGGCAACCAGTGGGTCTGTCTCCTCTATACCATGTTTCTTGCAGGATGACAATGTCTGCATTACCGATTTCTTTGGTGAAGTCCGGGTTCCTGCTCTTTAGGCCAAAGGCAGATGACCTCAGGCCTTGGATATTCCAGGATGATATAGTGAAGGCTTTTTGTTCCATAAAGTGTCCAATGTTGTTGGTCTTGGTTTGGCCTCAGGCCAGTAAGTGTGAGCAGAGCCTGCTGAGCATCTGGTACATGCCGTTGGCTTGGGCGAGTGTAAGAGTGGGGGTTGGGCCTGTTTGCCCGCTCACTACCTGGGCGTATGTGTGACTTCCATGTTGATGCCCTCTTTGCGGGGGTGGGGTGCATGGGGTGGGCAGGAGTGGCATAGGTCTGATCTGAGGGGGCCTAAATTGGGTGTGGGCATGGTTGATGTGGGGGGGTGTTGATTGGTTGGGGTGGGGGTGTGGATGTGTCTGGGGGTGCTGTGGTCTGGATGTAAGTCCTCTTGGCGTGGGTCCTCTATGTGTAGGTCCAGGGGTGGGTCCTGAAGGTCTTGGAGGGTGTCTCGCTGCTCTGGGTGGGGTGTCTATTGATCTGTTGCTCCTGTGTGAAGTGTTGGGGCTGCGTTTGAGAGCGATGTCCTTTAGAGTCCGGGCAAAGGTGGGCACTGCTGCCTTGTAGAGGTGGACCTGGTCATAGAGGCTGTTCAAGTCCAGGGTGGAGTGGTGGGCCAGAAAGACATTTGGTTTTGAGGCACAGTCACGGGAAATGCTTGCGTTTACCCGCTGTATTGTAGCAGGGTGGAAGTCTTTTCGTGGTAGCAGGGTGGAGATAACCACTTGTGCGTTGGGGAAAGTAGAAGAAGCTTTTTCAATCACTCCCTTCAGTGCTGTGGCCACCCTTTCCTGCTGTGCTCTCAGGTCGTTTGTGCCTGTGTGTATTATTATGTGGCTAGGTGAGCCTAGTTTGTCCTCAGACAGAAGGTCTAGGGCGCGCTGGGTGTTTGGACACCAGAGTTTAGACACACTGTGTTTGGGAAAAAGTTTTTTTTCTTCTATATATTTCCCATTTGAGTCCATAAGGAGAACAATCTGTGTCTTGTGTTTGTCCTCAGTGGGTGTGGGGGGGTTGTCAGGAGGGCTATCAGGGTGGCTGACAGGGGGGGGTGCTCAGAGGGGGTGAGAGCTGCTGGGCTTGGGGTTTTTCTTTTGTCTGTTCTGCTGTGATGTCGACTCTATGGTCAGGGTCTGGTGTGGACTGTTCTGCTGTGGTGTTGAGACTTTTGTCGGGTGCTGAGGTGGGCTGTTCTGCTGGCGTCTCTGTGGGGATGGCCACCTCCCTAGTGGGTTGTTCTCTGTCACATGCCATCCCCCTCCACCTCTCCTCCAGCTGTCTGATCCTCTCCTCCATCCCCCTCTCCCTCTCCTCCAGCAGTCTGATCCTCTCCTCTAGTGCTCTGTTCTGCTCCTGCTCCTGCTTCTGCTCTTTCTCCTGTTGAACTTGTCTCACCACTGTCCAGAGTGCAGATATGTCTCTCTCCACCTCCAGCACTCCGGGTCTGGTTAAAGGGGTGTTGTTGTGCTGGACTGTTGTCTGGGTCTCTGCTGACTGGAGTGTAATATATCTCTCTATCCTATCCTCTATGTACATATCCCAATCCTCCTATCCTCCTATTCTCTATTTATCTATTTATCTATCCTATCCTCCAATTCTCTATGTATATATCCCTCTATCATATTCTCTATGTATATATCCCTCTATCATATTCTCTATGTATATATCCCTCTATCATATTCTCTATGTATATATCCCTCTATCATATTCTCTATGTATGTATCCCTCTATCCTATCTTCTATTCTATATATTAATACATCCCTCTATCCTATCTTCTATGTATGTATCCCTCTATCCTATCATTTATGTATCTATCCCTCTAACCTATCATTTATGTATCTATCCCTCTAACCTATCATTTATGTATCTATCCCTCTATCCTGTCATCCTATCCTGTATGTATATATCCTCTATCCTATCCTCTAATTATCTATCCCTCTATCCTATCCGCTATATATCTAACCCTCTATCATATCCTCCTATCCTCTGTGTATCTATCTCTCTATCCTATCCTCTGTGTGCATATCCCTCTTTCGTATCCTCTATGTATCTTTCCCTCTATCCTATCATCTATGTATCCATCCCTCTATCCTATCCTCTATGTATCTGTGCCTCGATCCTATCCTCCTATCATCTATGTACGTATCACTCTATCCTACCCTCCTATTCTCTATGTATCTAATCCTCTATCCTATCATCTATTTATCTATCCCTCTATCCTATCCTCCTATTCTCTATGTATATACACCTCTATCCTATCCTCTATGTATCTATCCCTCTATCATATCCTCCTATCATCTATGTATCTATCCCTCTATCCTATTCTCTATGTATCTATCCCTCTATCCTATCATCTATGTGTATATCACTCTATCCTATCCTCTATGTATCTATCCCTCTATCCTCTCCTCTATGTATCTATCCCTCTATCCTATTATATATGTATCTATCCCTCTATCATATCCTCCTATCCTCTATTTATCCATCCCTCTATCCTATCCTCCTATCCTCTATGTATTTATCATATCATCCTATCCTTTATCTATGTATGTATCCCTCTATCCTATCATCTATGTATCTATCCCTCTATCCTTTCCTCCTATACTCTATGTATCTATCCTTCTATCCTGTCATCTATCTCTATACTATATGTATCTATCCCTCTGTCCTATCCTCCTCGTTTCTTCTTTTCTCAGACATCCAACCATTTCCAATCCTATGACTTGCTGGTCTAAAACCTCTGGCAAACCTTCACCCAATCAGCATATCAGACACACTGTCCTGTCCTTGAGAATCTCCCTGTGGATCATGTTCCTAGGGTGCTTCTCAAATGGCACAATATCCCCTATATAGTGCACTAATTTTGATCATAGCCCTATGGGTGTAATGCACCATATAGGGGATAGGGTGCCCTTTGGGACGCAGGCCTATATCCTTCTCTATCTGATGGATCCAGTCCACTGGTTATGAGTCCAGATGTTCTGCTTTCTCTGGTTTTAATTGATCATTTAATCTGTCTGTAAAGGAACAGATGTTTCCCGGGCCGGTGCAGACTGTCACTGGGTACACACACATACACTACCGGTCAAAGTATTAGAACACCAACTCATTCAATGGTTTTTCTTTATTCTTACAATTTTATACATTGTAGAATAATAGTGAAGACATCACAACTATGAAATAACACATAAGGAATCATGTAGTAACCAAAAAAGTGTGAAGGCCTGATTCACACAGTCTCCTCTGAACATAACTGATTGGGTCAAAAGCATTAAGAAGGAAAGAAATTCCACAAATTAACTTTTAAGAAGGCACACCTGTTAATTGAAATGCATTCCAGGTGACTACCTCATGAAGCTGGTTGAGAGAATGCAAATAGTGTGCAAAGCTGTCATCAAGGCAAAGGGTGGCTATTTGATGAATCTCAAATATAAAAAATATTTCGATTTGTTTAACACTTTTTTTGGTTACTACATGATTCCATATATGTTATTTCGTCATTTTGATGTCTTCACTATTATTCTACAATGTAGAAAATAGTCCAAATAAAGAAAAACCCTTGAATGAGTAGGTGTTCTAAAACTTTTGACCGGTAGTGAAGGACACACACACACATAGGACACACAAACAAAATGAGTGCATGCACACACACACACACACACACACACACACACACACACACACACACACACACACACACACACACACACACACACACACACACACACACACACACACACACACACACACACACACACACACACACAACAACCCGGCGCACACACAAAAAACCAACACAAATGTTTGCACATGCATCAAAACCAACACACCAACACACAGGGGATGCATGCTGTCATGCAGACAAGGTCAGAGAGCGTGTGACGTATGAGGGGTTATATCGCCTGGGGAAAGGAACAAGAGTCTCCCTGTGGGCTGCATTGGTGCCAACAATAAAATCCCTAAATATAATAGCAGAGAGATCTCACACACAAACACACTAACACATGCACACAAACACACACACACAGGGAGAGGGGCCCAGAAACTAGACTTTGGGCACAGAGAGGGTCTGTTAAGTTAGAGCTAATGTTCCAAACAGAGAACATTGTTACCTAATGACAGAAAAAACAACAACAGATTGTTGCTGTGGATTGGAAATAAATGTCCTCAGTGAAAGAAGAAGGCTAAGAGAGAGAGAGAGAGAGAGAGAGAGAGAGAGAGAGAGAGAGAGAGAGAGAGAGAGAGAGAGAGAGAGAGAGAGAGAGGAGAGAGAGAGAGAGAGAGAGAGAGAGAGAGAGAGAGAGAGAGAGGAGAGAGAGAGAGAGAGAGAGAGAGAGACAGAGAGAGAGAGAGACAGAGAGAGAGACAGAGAAAGAGACAGAGAAAGAGACAGAGACAGAGACAGAGACAGAGACAGAGACAGAGACAGAGACAGAGAGGGAGATGCATGTATTATTTTTTACTTTCCAAACTCTGATGATGTTCTGAGCACACTTATCATGTGAACTTATATGTGTCGACACCCCCCCCCCCCCCCCCCCCCCCTGTCATCACACACAAACAAACAAACACACACATACACACACACACGCATGCATGTAAGCATGCACACACACACACAGCCTCAATGTACCGTTTATTCTGTCTAGCTTTAGGCAAGTCTTTGGCTTCGCAACTATAATGTCCATCCACCTGAATAGTCATATTGCCCCCTAGTGGTAAAATTGGCCACTACATCTCTTCACTGTTCATTCCTTTCATTTACACTGAAAAAAATATCAACGTAACATGTAAAGTGTTGGTCCCATGTTTCATAAACTGAAATAAAATATCCCAGAAATGTTCCATATGCACAAAAAATATTATTTATTTCAAATGTTGTGCACAAATTTGTTTATATCCCTGTTAGTGAGCATTTATCATTTTCCAAGATAATCCATCCACCTGACAGGTGTGGCATATCAAGAAGCTGATTAAAGCATGATCATTACATACGTGCAAGGCCACTCTAAAATGTGCAATTTTGTCACACAACAAAATGTCACAGATGTCTCAAGTTTTGAGGGATTGGCACACTGACAATTGGCACGCTGACTACAGGAATGTTCAACAGACCTGTTGCCAGAGAATTTAATATTAATTCCTCTACCATAAGCCTTCCCAGTTCTGTCTGTAATAAAGCCCTTTTGTGGGCCCTTTCAGGCCTACCCATAGCTACACCCCTGCCCAGTCATGAAATCCATAGATTAGGGCCTAATGAATTTATTTCAATTGACTGATTTCATTCTATGAAATGTAACTCAGTAAAATCTTTGAAATTGTTGCATGTTGTGTTTATGTTTTTGTTCAGTATAATGAAAATGTAATTTTACCACACTTTGACAGGAACTTCAGATAAAATGTAGTTTTAAACAATCTTAAAACTGTTTTCATTCTCTGTAAAGTCTAAAAGTTTTTGTGGTGGGCATTCCTCGTGCTCACATATCAAAGGATGACACAGGGAGATTTGGTCACATGTCCAAAAGCAGTGTTTTGGGGACAACGAGTATTTTCTGAAGGAGAAAGATTCTGAACTGCAGCTCTGACTTTGAAGGCAGTCAGGTTATTTTGGCTGTTTACATTTAGAACATGAGAGCTTTGCTTTCCTTCTCTCTGTACATCAGATGTGGATCTGATTCATCCACACTGCCAGGAACAATAGGAACTGGAGGGAGATTAATGTCTTCAAATGTTTTACTTGTATTGTGACACCTTGGTATATGGAGTTGATTTCTCCATTATTTTATAGAAATGTTCAGTGATATACTTTTTTAGCCCAATTTTAGGAATCGATTAAAACATTACGGCCTGGGCTGCCCCCCCACCCCCATCTACCCATACACACACACTCATAGTCGTGCACACACTCACACGCAAGTACACACCCTGGAAAACATCCCTTCCCGCTTAGACCCTCCCAGAGGAGTATAGCATGGTTTCGTGCTGGTTGATCTCTCTCTCTATCTTTCTCTCTCTGTCTCTTTCTCTCTGTCTCTTTTTCACACACACACACACACACACACACACACACACACACACACACACACACACACACACACACACACACACACACACACACACACACACACACCTCACCCCCAGCCATCTCCATCTAAGCCATCATTTCTCCCAGAGTCCTCCTCTTCCAGCGTGAGCTGGTAATTGAGGTGGCTCCCTTGGGTGCAGTGCATTCTGGGTCGTAAGTGCTGTCTCTTGTTTTCTTCCTCTCTTATGGCTATTTTTCCTATTATTTTATTCTTTATTTATTTCCTACTAACAGAGAGAAAGAGAGAGAGAATGCACCGAGATAACCCATGCTAAGAGGACCTACACCCAGACCACAGCATCACCAGCCACACCCCAACCAGCTAACACCACCCCGAGAAAACCCTGGCCACAATCTATATAGGCTCAGCCATATCAGACCTATGCCCCTCCTGCCCACCACATGCCCCCCGTCCCTGCGGCAAGTACATTAACATGACAGCAGGACATATGCCCAGGACGTGAGCAGAGCAACAGGCCCAAACCCCACTATTACACCTGCCCAAGCCCCATCCTGTGACCTAAGAGGTATGTATCAGTTGCTCAACATGCTCTGCTCACACCTACGGTTATGGTCCGAGCCTAAACCACACGAAAACAACACTAGACACTATGGAACACAAGGCTTTTACTATATCATCCTGGAATATACAAGGTCTGAGGTAATCTACCTTTGGCCTAAAGAGCAGGAACCCGGACTTCATCAAATAAATTGGAAATACAGACATTGTCATCCTACAAGAAACATAGTATAAAGGAGACGGACCCACTGGTTGCCCTCTAGGTTGCAGAGAGCTGGTAGTCCCATCCACCAAGCTACCATGTGTGAAACAGGGAAGAGACTCAGGGGGTATGCTAATTTGGTATAGAGCAGACCTAACCCTACATTTGTCAAAACAGGAACATTTTACATCTGGCTAGAAATTAATGAGGAAATTATCTCAACAGAGAAAAATGTCCTCATGTGTGCTAACTATATCCCCCCAATAGAATCCCCCCAATAGAATCCCCATACTTTATAGATGAAAGCTTCTCCACCCTAGAGGGGAGATCAACAATTTCCACGCTCAGGGACATGAACTAGTCTGTGGCGACCTAAATGCCAGAACTGGTCAAGAACCTGACACTCTCAGCACACAGGGGGACAAAGACCTACCTGGAGGTGACAGCATTCCCTCCCCCATATGCTCCCCTAGACACAACTACGACAACATAACCAACAAAAACGGGTCACAACTCTTGCAGCTCTGTCGGACGCTGGGTATGTGCATAGTCAATGGTAGGCTTCGAGGGGACTCCTATGGTAGGTACACCTATAGCTCATCTCTTGGCAGTAGTTCTGTAGACGACTTTATCAATGACCTCAACCCAGAGTCTCTCAGAGCGTTCACAGTCAGTCCACTGACACCCCTATCAGATCACAGCAAAATCACAGTCTACTTGAACAGAGCAATACTCAATGGTCCGACGCGTCAAAGCCAAAGGAAACTGAAAAATATTAAGAAATGCTATAGATGGAAGGAAAATAGTGTGGAAATCTACCAAAAAACATTTAGGCAAAATTAACTAAAATGAACAACAATAACAAATGGTTTGATGAAGAATGCAAAAACCTAAGAAAGAAATTGAGAAACCAACCCAAACAAAAAACATAGAGACCCAGAATATCTGAGCCTAAACCACTAAAACAATACAGAAATGCACTACGGAAAAAGAAGGAACAGCACGTCAGAAATCAGCTCAATGTAATTGAAGAATCCATAGAATCTAACCACTTCAGAATCTAACCACAAACAACAGGAAGAGTTATCTATCCAAAACGGAGATGTATGTATAAACCACTTCTCCAATCTTTTTGGCTGTTTAACATAGAACAAACAGCAAAAACATATACATGATCAAATACAAATCTTAGAATGAACTATTCAAGACTGCCAGAACCCACTGGATTCTCCAATTACATTGAATGAACAACAAGAAAAAATACAAACCCTCCAACCCAAAAAGGCCTGTGGTGTTGATGGTGTCCTAAATGAAATTATAAAATATACAGACAACAAATTCCAGTTGGCTATACTGAAGCTCTTTAACATCATCCTTAGCGCTGTCATATTCCCCAATATTTGGAACCAAGGACTGATCACCCCAATCCACAAAAGTGGGGACAAATTTTACCCCAATAACTACCGTGGGATATGTGTCAACAGCAACCTTGGGAAAATTATCTGCATTATCATTAACAGCAGACTAACATTTCCTCAGCGAAAACAATGTACTGAGCAAAATGTAATTTGGCTTTTTACCAAATTACCGTAGGACAGACCACGTATTCACCTTGCACACCCTAATTGACAACCAAACAAACCAAAACAAAGGCAAAGTCTTCTAATGCTTTGTTGATTTCAAAAAGCGTTCGACTTAATTTGGCATGAGGGTCTGCTATACAAATTGATGGAAAGTGGTGTTGGGGGAAAACATACTACATTATAAAATCCATGTACACAAAAAAACAAGTGTGCGGTTAAAATTGGCAAAAACCACACACATTTCTTGCTACAGGGCAGGGGGGGGGGACAGGGATGCAGCATAAGCCCCACCCTCTTCAACATATATATCAACGAATTGGGGAGGGCACTAGAACAGTCTACAGCACCCGGCCTCACCTTACTAGAAAACGAAGTCAATTGTCTTCTGTTTGCTATTGATCTGGTGCTTCTGTCACCAACCAAGGAGGGCCTACAGCAGCACCTAGATCTTCTGCACAGATTCTGTCAGACCTGGGCCCTGACAGTAAATCTCAGTAAGACAAAATAATGGTGTTCCAAAAAAGGTCCAGTTACCAGGACCACAAATACAAATTCCATCTAGACACTGTTGCCCTAGAGCACACAAAAAACTATACATACCTCGGTCTAAACATCAGCGCCACAGGTAACTTCCACAGAGCAGTGAAGATCTGAGAGACAAGGCAAGAAGGGCCTTCTATATCCTCAAAAGGAACATAAAATGTGACATACCAATTAGGATCTGGCTAAAAAATACTTGAATCAGTTATAGAACCCATTGCCCTTTATGGTTGTGAGGTCTGGGGTCCGCTCACCAACCAAGAATTCACAAAATGGGACAAACACCAAATTGAGAGTCTGCATGCAGAATTCAGCAAAAATGTCCTCTGTGTACAACGTAAAACACCAAATAATGCATGCAGAGCATAATTAGGATGATACCCGCTCATTATCAAAATCCAGTAAAGAGCCATTAAATTCTACAACCACCCAAAAATAAGCGATTCCCAAACCTTCCTTAACAAAGCCATTACCTATAGAGAAATTAACCTGGAGAAAGTTGGTCCTGGGGCTCTGTTCACAAACACAAACAGACCCCACAGAACCCCAGGACAACAACACAAGTAGACACATCCAAATCATGAGAAAACAAAAAGATAATTACTTGACACATTGGAAATAAGTAACAAAAAAACAGAGCAAACTAGAATGCTATTTGGCCCTAAACAGAGAGTACACAGTGGCAGAATACCTGACCACTGGGACTGACCCAAACTTAAGGAAAGCTTTGACTATGTACAGACTCAGTGAGCATAGCCTTGCTATTGAGAAAGGCTGCCGAAGGAAGACCTGGCTCTCAAGAGAAAACAGGATATATGCACACTGCCCACAAAATGAGGTGGAAACTGGGCTGCACTTCCTAACCTCCTGCCAAATGTATGACCATATTAGAGACACATATTTCCCTGAGATTACACAGACCCACAAAGAATTACAAAATAAATCACATTTTGAAAAACTCCCATTACTTTTGGGTGAAATTCCACAGTGTGCCATCACAGCAGCAAGATTTGTGACCTGTTGCCACAAGATAAGGGCAACCAGTGAAGAATAAACACCATTGTAAATATAACCTATATTTATGTTTATACATTTTCCCTTTTGTACTTTAATTATTTGCACATCATTACAACACTGTATATAGACATAATATGACATTTGAAATGTATTTTTCTTCTGGAACTTTTGTTAGTGTAATGTTTACTGTTAATTTTTTATTGTTTATTTCACAATTGTTTATTGTCTATTTCACTTGCTTTGGCAATGTAAACACGTTTCACATGCCAATAATGCCCTTTAAATTGAAATTGAATTGAACAGAGAACAGAGAACACACAGAGAGAGAGAGGAGGGATGTGGGGTTAAGAGATGGTTCTGCTTTCCCAGTGGGAGGATTTCATGAAACACTGAGATGCCTACTGTTGCATTTTAACTCAGACAAACTTGACAGAGCAGTGCTCCATCACACACACATGTGCACACTCAATCACACGGTCAAGGCTAGGGTTCGAGTTGAACTGAGGTGTGTGTGAGCTAGGGTTAGGGTTGATCTGGGATGTTGACATGAAGCTAGGGTTAGAGTTGATCTGGGATGTGGTCATGAAGCTAGGGTTAGGGTTGATCTGGGATGTGGTCATGAAGCTAGGGTTAGGGTTGATCTGGGATGTTGACATGAAGCTAGGGTTAGGGTTGATCTGGGATGTGGTCATGAAGCTAGAGTTAGAGTTGATCTGGGATGTGGACAAGAAGCTAGAGTTAGGGTTGTGTTTGAGGCCAGGGTTAGGGTATAACCGGAATGTGGTCATGAAGCTAGGGTTATGGTTATGGTTGTGTTTGAGGCCAGGGTTAGGGTTTAACCGGGATGTGGAACGGAGCTAGGGGTAGGGTACGAAACAAAATAAAATATTTTTAGTCGTATACACATATTTAGCAGATGTTATTGTGGGTGTAGCGAAATGCTTGTGTGACAAGAAGCTAGGGTTAGGGTTGTCTTTTATTCTGGGTTAGGGTTGTATTTTATTCTGAAGTCAAATTCAATGAACAAAGAAGTCAAGAGAAAACATTTTCTATAATATAGATTCTATATAGGAATCGATGTCTTAAAACAAATCCCTCTTGGTTGGTAATGTAATTATCTGATTTAGCACCACTTAGCCTTTTGAATGCATGACTAATTCATTTCATAAAACACATTCCAAAAGTGACACTTTTTTTTTTACATATCCTATGTTGGTCTACGCATGTTTTCTTTCTCGTGACGTTACAAGGACGTATCCGTAGTAACCTGTCCTGTCCAATGCGTGCGCCCCCTCAGAGGTGAAGAGTGTTCCAGTTCAGACTGTAAACTGTCTTTGGTTCAAGGTTTGGTTTCGGTGACAGTGCTCCGCTCTATCGGGTTTTGAGAGCCTGGAATACGGGTTACTGAGGCGGAAAGCCGCGTTGTAGAGAGCCAAGATGATGAATATGTGGAAAGTCCGGGAATTGGTTGATAAAGCGTAAGTATTTTCACTCTATCCGAGTTCAACACTCGAGTTTACCTGTTTGAGAGAGACACGTACCCAACACTTTGACGTCACGTAGCAGCAGGAAGCTAGTTAGCTTCAGTAGCAAGTTGTGGCAGTCAAAACACGGGACAAAATCTACTTTTTCGCCATTCGACATTTTAACCATTTTAATCTCATCTGGAACTATCCGACGAGCGATTGATAACGTAACTTTCTAGCCGCGTTATCTGTTTTTAGAAAGCTGAGATGGCTGTTATCCAGCTAGCTAATTATCTAGCGTAACGACGTTAGATTGAAATAGTTTTTTGCGCAGTTTCAGTCAGTTTGTTGTTTGCTTAGCTAGCAAGCAAATTTACTGAGCTAGGTAATTGGCCAGCTCAAAACCAAACGTATGCACTTACGTAAGGGGAAATCTTTCTGTAACATAGGTACTATTAGTTGTGGCAAAGGCCTTGAATGCAAATTGGATGTATTCTGACAAGCCAACTTCCGGGTGTGAAAGTAACAAGCATACCAACCAGAACTTTTTGCTTTTCTCATGTCTCAGGTCTATCAAAACGGCCACATCTCAGTTGACATAACTATAATAAATTACTGTATTTATATATTTTTTTTTTTACAAAGTATAGGATGATCCATGTAAGCCTAGAACACCTGGATATCTCACTCAAACTTCTGCCTAGCTACCTGTATACTTCTTAGTATGCTAGCTATAGGCTAAATTATAAAAACAATTACAATACATTTGACTGGAGTGTATGTTTGTTATGGGCCTCTTGCATTTGCAAAATGGAGGAGCTTTTCATGCAGAAGCAGAAAGGTGGAGCCTAGATCACTATCAGTCACAGTGTCTGTTGATACAGTACAAGAGAGCACTGTAATGTGTAACTCTGTAATAAACAATTACTTGCTGAATGCAACTATAGATTGATTGGACAATCAATAGGCAATGTCACACTTAATACAGTTGCATTGTGAAGACATTGCTGTCGCTACATTATTAGAGTAACTCGCCAGAGTTGGATTAAAAATAAAGTTCTCTGCGAATGTGTCCCAAATGGCACCCTTTTCCCTAAATAGTGCACTGCTTTTGACCAGGGCCCATAGGGAATAGGATGCCATTTGGGACAGAAACTAAGAGTGGGTTGCATAGCACAGTTGCATTGCATGGCATTCATGGGAATAAACAAGATTATCCCAGACCTTGTACAGTCGCTGTCAGCAGAGATTGAAACTAAAGGCTTGAACGAATGGCTGAATGGTTCCACCTCTGAGCAAGAGCCACACCTGGTTTAGCCGGCTTATTGTTTTCTTTTGTCCTCCTCGTATAGTTTACTGTCCCTCACTGCTGAGTAATGACCTGAGATAGACAGTACAGCACACACAGGCCTACCATAGAGCTCTGGGAAGTAGTGGGAGAACGTAATCTCCACATAAAAGCTTTAACAGCTGGTTTGGTGAGCTTTGGCAACAGCAGAAGCGCACAGTTCCTGTCCAAGAATACATTCCTGCAAAAAAGTAGAGGGAGAGAATAATGTTTAATGAGACAACTTTTTAAGTGTTTCCCAAACAAGCACATATATTATTCCTCAATAATGACGGATCAGCTCCTCGAGGGATATTACCACCTATGGCTGCAAAAACACTGTTGAGGTGACTTGTTATGCTTAACCAATACTAATGCACTAAATCACAGATTGGGTACATCATTGCGCACATGTTGTCACACATCATGAAACGCATTAAGTCAAAAATGACAGACCGTAGCCTGTCATTTTTGAGTTATTTAGGTCCATGTAGCCTATGTATATTTTATTGCAGTCATCTGTTTTCATTTGAATCATCATTTTTATCCTTCTCTTGTTTGTAAACATTGCAAATACTTTAGCAACTTTGTATTTCCAGTCAACTTCCTTCTGATCTTGATTCTACCATGCCTTCAGAAAGTAGTCCCACCTCTTGACTTTGTGTACCTTTTTTTCCCTCACAGCCTGATTTTAAAATAGATACAATTTAGAAGTTGTGTCACTGGCCTACACAAAATACCCTGCCCATAATGTCAAAGTGGAACTATTTTTTTATGTTCACAAATTAATTGAACATAAAAAGCTGAAATGTCTTGAGTCAAAAAGTATTCAACCCCTTTTGTTATAGCAAGCCTCAATAAGTTCAGGGGTAGAAATGTACTTAACAAGTCACACAATAAGTTGCATGGACATCTCTGTGTGCAATAATGGAGTTTAACATGGTTTTTGAATGACTACATCATCTCTGTACCCCACACATACAATTATCTGTAAGGTCCCTCAGTCAAGCAGTGAATTTCAAACACCGGTTCAACCACAAAGACCAGTGAGGTTTTCCAATGCCTCCAAAGAAGGTCACCTATTGGAAGATGGAGGGGGACACAAAAAAAGCAGATATTCAATATCCCTTTGAGCATGATGAAGTTATTAATTACACTTTGGATGGTCTATCAATACACCCAGTAACTAAAAAAAATACAGGCGTCGTTGCTAATTTAGTTGTGATAGAGGAAGGAAACTGCTCAGGGATTTCACCATGAGGCTAATGGTGGCTTTAAAACAGTTAGAGTTTGATGGCTATGATAGGAGAACACTGAGGATGGATCAACAACATTGTAGTTACTCCACAATACTAACCTAATTGACAGAGTGAAAAGAAGGAAGAATATTCCAGAACATGCATCCTGTTTGCAACAAGGCACTAAAGTAATACTGCAAAAAAATGTGGCAAAGCAATTATCTTTTTGTCCTGAATACAAAGTGTTATGTTTGGGGCAAATTCAATACCACTCTCCATATTGTCTAGCATAGGGGTGGCTGCATCATGTTATGGGTATGCTTGTAATAGTTAAGGACTTGGGAGTTTTTCAGGATAAAAAATAAACGTAATGGAGCTAAGCACAGGCAAAATCATAGAGGAATACCTGGTTCAGTCTGCTTTCCACCAGACGCCGGGAGATGAATACACCTTTCAGCAGGACAATAACCTAAAACACAAGGCCAAATATACACTGGAGTTTAAATTTTTTAATTTAACCTTTTTTTTAACTAGGCAGATCAGTTAAGAGCAAATTCTTATTTACAATGACGCCTACCCTGGCCAAACCCGGACAACGCTGGGCCAATTGTACGCCACCCTATGGGACTCCCAATCACGGCCGGATGTGATACAGCCTGGAATTGAACCAGGGACTGTAGTGACGCCTCTTGCACTGAGATGTAGTGCCTTAGACCACTGCGCCACTCGGGAGTTGCTTACCAGGAAGACGATGTATGTTCCTCAGTGGCCTAGTTACAATTTGGACTTATACTGAACAAAAATCTAATCGCAACAATTTCAACGATTTTAGTGAGTTCCAGTTCATAGAAGGAAATCAGTCAATTGAAATCAATTAATTAGGCCCAAATCTATGGACTTCACATGATTGGGCAGAGGTGCAGCCATGGGTGGACCTGTGAAGGCATAGGGCCACCCACTGGGGAGCCAGGCCCAGCCAGTCAGAATTAGTTTTTCTCCACAGAAGGGCTTTATTACAGACTGAACTACTCCTCAGTTTCATCAGCTGTCTAGGTGGCTGGTCTCAGACGAACCCGCAGGTGAAGAAGCCGGTTCTGGAGGTCCTGGGTTGGTGTGGTTACACGTGTTCTGCGGTTGTGAGGTCGGTTGGACGTACTGCCAAATGATCTAAAACAACATTGGAGGCGAGGCGGTGTATAGTAGAGAAATGTACATTCAATTCTCTGCCAACAGCTCTGGTGGACATTTCTGCAGTCAGCATGCCAATTGCACGCTCCCTCAAAACTTGAGATATCTGTGGCATTATGTTGTGACAAAACATTTGTGGCCTTTTATTGTCCCCAGCACAAGTTGCACCTTTGTAATGATAAGCTTCTTGATATGCCACATCTGTCAGGTGGCTGGATTATCTTGACAAAGGAGAAATGCTCACTAACAGGATGTAAACACATTTGTGCACATTTTTTGAGAAATAAGCTTTCTGTGCATATGGAACATTTCTGGGATCTTTCATTTCAGCTCATAAAACATAGGACCAACACCTTACATGTTGCATTTATATTTTTGTTCAGTATAAATCTGCTTGAAAATCTATGTAAAGACTTGAAAATTGATTTCTAGCAATGAGCAACATCCAATTTGACAGAATTTTAAGAATTAAAAGAATAATGGGCAAATATTGTACAATTAGGTGTGCAAAGCTCTTAGAGACTTACCCAGAGACGCTCAGCTGTAATTGCTGCCAAAGGGCATTCTAACAAGTATTGACTCAGTGGTTTGAATTCTGGGTAAATCTCTAAGAGCTTTGTACACCTGGATTGTACAATATTTGACATTTCTTCAATATTTCTGTATTTAATTTTCATTACATTTGCGAAACATTTCTAAAGATATTTTCACTGTCATTATGGGGTATTGTGTGTAGATGAGTGATATTTTTGCTGTTGAATTCGGGCTGTGTAACAACAACGTGGAATAAGTCAAGGGGTGTGAATACTTTCTGAAGACTATGTTTATAGCGGAGATCTTCTGTGAATAAAATACCTAACGGTGCACTTTGGCTGCTCTACGAGTGGTCTGGATTTTAAGAGCCACGTTACTAACGGAGGCTCTGGGAAACAACACCTACTGAAGGTTCAAACGATGATCTAAATACTACGGAGGCTCTGGGAAACGAGGGCCTTGAGTTGAGATGTTGTGAGTGGGGAAACACCCATCAGAGTACAGCCATGTTCCACAAAGGCGACTGAATGCTGGCTCACTGTGAAGGATATCTACAGACCTAGACTTGAATCAAGGGACTGGCAATCTTGTGTCGAAGTCTTCCCGGCAGTCACATGGAAAAATTGTTACAATACTAAATAAATAGGTCTAAAGACTTTATTTGGACTAGTCACAGGATGAAGGAAATTAGTGTGTGTATTGCAGATGAAACTGAAGCCTTTGCCATATTGTGTGTCACAGATTACACACAGAGATATAAACACAGATATATACACACACACGATCAGAGGCTTCCTTTTGATCAGGTTGATATGTGGGACAGAGGAAGTCTACTGAGAAGAGACAAGATAACTGGTCTAAATGTAAGGCTATATCACGTTATAAGGTTTTTCACTACGTTTCAAAGCGCCATTTCCTGGTTGCTATAATTCTAATTGTCAGCCTAATTTTTGTTTGTGACAAAACAAGCAAGTGTAGAGAATCATTGTACCATTTAAACCACTGTGAAATATATTTTCCATAACCAAAAATATTGTACATCCAGCTGTTTTTGAAGCTGGTGTACAAAACCAAAAGTAAAATACGCAAAAACAAAACTTGAAGACGGGAAGCATAGAAATAGCGCACATAGAACAGATCTACCGCTTCTTAGACTCTCACATCTATAACATACATTTCTATGTGAATTTGGTCGGGTCGCTCCAGAAGTTACGTATCGCAGCTATTTGAATTGCTCTTTGCACCAACTAGCTCTTTACCAGTTATTAAGAGGATATTTTATAACTTTGACATTACAACAGTCACTCTCTGTCTACTACAGTACTTTACACTACAGGCCTTGACTTCAGAAGCACAGAGAGGGTCCTCTCTCATCTCCTCTCAGCTGTCTGTCTGACAGGGCCCAGTAAGAGGGGCCTCATGGCCCAAAACATTGGCCTGCTTTATGTCTTCAATTCCACTGCACTGCTAAATCTATGCTCTGGGTAGAAGTTGTAGGCACAGATTTAAGATCAGTTTATCCTCTAAATCCAAACTTTAGCCATAAGGGATTGAAAAACTGACGGACCTCACTGCCTTCTGAGTCCTACTGCATGGGGTTATAGCTGAGCAGAGAGCTGAGTCCTACTGCATGGGGTTATATCTGAACAGAGAGCTGAGTCCTACTGCATGGGGTTATATCTGAACAGAGAGCTGAGTACTACTGCATGGGGTTATCTGAACAGAGAGCTGAGTACTACTGCATGGGGTTATGTCTGAGCAGAGAGCTGAGTACTACTGCATGGGGTTATATCTGAGCAGAGAGCTGAGTACTACTGCATGGGGTTATGTCTGAACAGAGTTGAAGACAGTAGATAGATCATCCTTGGTCTGGGTAACTAGCTTATGCTCAGCCTATGTGTTGAATATCAGTGCTCAATCTATTCCTATATTTGTGGTTTTCTTTCAGCTAGGCTAGATTCCTAGTGCGCATGCTTTGTTTTTTCAGATCACCAAACCTGATTGATCTTAAGTTTGTTGCACAATATTTGTTTCTGTAAGCTATATTTGAACTATAAATAAAGTTTGACTAGCTAAATAGCCCTGTTTTGTTACCAAGGTCTGGGAATAAGCAGACACATTTCCCTGTTTAGCTTCCACATTTTATGCTAGCTCCTAGCCTTGACCTTAATAACTGTGATTATGCCTGCTGTTGTTTTTCTTACTTTGCAGCTTGTCTGTTTGTTTACATCTTTGAAACTGTATGAAACTACTCTTAAAGCAAGTCAATTACAGACTCTATTTAGTCTCACTGGGCCATGTGTAGCTCTGGGCCATGTGTAGTTCTGTAACTCAGACATTGATACTAGGTTGCTTGGGGGCACCCCACCCTTCATTTACCATGAAACAGCATAGCTTCTATCACACTCTAACTCAAATCAAACTTTATTTGTCACATGCGCCGAATACAACAAGTGTAGACCTTATCGTGAAATGCTTACTTACAAGCCCTTAACCAACAGTCCAGTTCAAGAAAGAGTTACGGAAATATTTAGCTAATTAACTAAAGTAAAACATAATACAAAATAACACAATAAAATAACGAGGCTATATGCAGGGGGTACCGGTACCGCGTCAATGTGCGGGGGTACAGGTTAGTCAAGGTAATTTGTACATGTAGGTGGGGGTGAAGTGACTATGAATAGATAATAAACAGCGAGTAGCAGCAGTGTACAAAACAAATGGGGGGGTCAATGTTATAGTCCGGTGGCCCTTTGATTAATTGTTCAGCAGTCTTAGGGCTGTTAAGGAGCCTTTTGGTCCTAGACATGGTGCTCCGGTACCGCTTGACGTGCGGTAGCAGAGAGAACAGTCTATGACTTGGGTGGCTGGAGTCTTTGACAATTCTTTGGGCTTTCCTTTGAAACCATCTAGTATATAGGTCCTGGATGGCAGGAAGCTTGGCCCCAGTGATGTACTGGGCCGTAGGGACTAACCTATGTAGCGCCTTACGGTCAGATGCCGAGCAGTTGCCATACCAGGCAGTGATGCAACCGGTCAGGATGCACTCAATGGTGCAGCTGTAGAACTTTTTGAGGATCTGAGGACCCATGCCAAATCTTTTCAGTCTCCTGAGGGGGAATAGGCTTTGTCGTGCCCTCTTCACGACTGTCTCCGTGTGTTTGGAACATGATAGTTCGTTGGTGATGTGGACAACAAGAAGCTCTCAACCTGCTCCACTGCAGCCCCGTCGATGTTAATGGGGCCTGTTCGGCCCGCCTTCTCCTGTAGTTCACGATCAGCTCCTTTGTCTTGCTCACATTGAGGGAGAGGTTGTTGTCCTGGCATCAGAGTGGCAGGTCTCTGACCTCCCTATAGTCTGTCTTATCATTGTCGGTGATCAGGCCTACCTCTATTGTGTCGTCAGCAAACTTAATGATGGTATTGGAGTCGTGTTTGGCCATGCAGTCGTGAGTGAACAAGGAGTACAGGAGGGGACTAAGTACACACCCCTGAAGGGCCCCCGTGTTGAGGATCAGTGTGGCAGACGTGTTATTGCCTACCCTTACCACCTGGGGACGGCCCGTCAGGAAGTCCAGGATCCAGTTGCAGAGGGAGGTGTTTAGTCCCAGGGTCCTTAGCTTAGTGAGCTTTGAGGGCACTATGGTGTTGAATGCTGAGCTGTAGTTAATGAACAGCATTCTCACATAGGTGTTCCTTTTGTCCAGGTGGGAAAGGGCGGTGTGGAGTGTAATTGAGATTTCGTCATCTGTGGATCTGTTTGGGCGGTATGCGAATTGGAGTGGGCCTTGGGTATCTGGGAGGATGCTGTTGATGTGAGCCATGATCAGCCTTTCAAAGCACTTCATGGCTACCGACGTGAGTGCTACGGGGCAGTAATAATTTAGGCAGGTTATCTTCGCTTCCTTGGGAACAGATACTATGGTGGTCTGCTTGAAACATGTAGGTATTACAGACTCGGTCAGGGAGAGGTTGAAAATGTCAGTGAAGACACTTGCCAGTTGGTCTGCGCATGCTTTGAGTACACGTCCTGGTAATCCGTCTGGCCCAGCGGCTTTGTGAATGTTGACCTGTTTAAAGGTCTTGGTCACATCGGCTACCGAGAGCGTTGTCACACAGTAGTCCAGAACAGCTGGTGCTCTCATTCACGCTTCAGTGTTGCTTGCCTCGAAGCGAGCATAAAAGGCATTTAGCTCGTCTGGTAGGCCCACGTCACTGGGCAGCTTGTGGCTGGGTTTCCCTTTGTAGTAGGTAATAGTTTTCAAGCCCTGCCACATCCGACGAGAGTCAGAGCCGGTGTAGTAGGATTCAATTTTAATCCTGTATTGACGCTTTTCTTATTTGATGGTTCGTCTGAGGGCATAGCTGGATTTCTTATAAGCGTCCGGATTAGTGTCCCACTCCTTGAAAGCGGCAGCTCTAGCCTTTAGCTCGATGAGGATGTTGCCTGTAATTAATGGCTTCTGGTTGGGATATGTACGTCATCGATGCACTTGATGAAGCCAATGACTGAGGTGGTATACTCCTCAATGCCATTGGATGAATCCCAGAACATATTCCAGTCTGTGCTAGCAAAACAGTCCTGTAGCATAGCATCCGCGTCATCTGAACACTTTGTTATTGAGCGAGTCGCTGGTGCTCTTGCTTTAGTTTTTGCTTGTAAGCAGGAATCAGGAGGATAGAATTATGATCAAATTTGCCAAATGGAGGGTGAGGGAGAGCTTTGTACGCGTCTCTGTGTGTGGAGTAAAGGTGGTCAGAGTTTTGTTTTCTTCTGGTTGCACATGTGACATGCTGGTAGAAATGAGGTAAAACGGATTTAAGTTTGCCTGCTTTAAAGTCCCCGTCCACGAGGAGCGCCGCTTCTGGATGAGCATTTTCATGTTTGCTTATGGCCTTATACAGCTCGTTGAGTGTGGTCTTAGTGCCAGCATCTGTTTGTGGTGGTAAATAGACGGCTATGAATAATATAGATGAGAACTCTCTTGGTAGATAGTGTGATTTACAGCTTATCATAAGGTACTCTACCTCAGGTGAGCAATACCTCGATACTTCTTTAATATTAGACATGGTGCACCAGCTGTTATTGCCACTCCACCCAGACTATCCCTGTCTCTCTCTCTGCTCTAATGCCCTGAAGTGCCAGTCTGGTTTTCCTGACTTCCATAGTGTACACTTTAATATGTTGGCCTTTATGCAAATGCTGTTATCCAGAGCAACTTAGTCAGTGTGTTCAACATGTATGCAGACACACACCACGTCCTCAGATTGTGAAGTCATGAGGGTTATTTCACTCTGTTCCTGGAGATACAGGAGGAAAGAATAGTTTCATGTAAATAGAGGCTGTGTGTGTTGACTATGACCATGAATAGTCTGGGCCTCGGTCTGGGCCTCGGTCTGGGCCTCGGTCTGGGCCTCGGTTTGTCTTTTCAATAAAGACTGATAAGACAGTTTGAGTGCAGACCTTCTTTTTTGTCCCTGGTTTGACCTCTTATTCTCTTCATAAAATATCTCTTACCTTTACCTCCCCCTGTAGAACCAATGTGGTGATGAACTACTCGGAGGTGGAGACGAAGGTGAGGGAGGCCACCAACGACGACCCCTGGGGACCTTCAGGACAGCAGATGGCAGATATTTCCAGGTAGGGGCGCTGTTCACACACACCCACACTACTTTACAGGAAAAATTGTTAAATTAAATCCCATTCCCATGTAGTTAAACTCTACACCTCTGTCTCTCTCTCCTCCCTCTGTTTCTGTCTTTCTTTGTGTCTCTCTTTGTGTCTTTCTCTCTGTCTGTCTCTGTCTCTCTCTCTCCTCTTTCTCGCTCCCTCTCCTCCCTCCCTCCCTCCCTCTCTCTCTCCTCCCTCCCTCTCTCCTCCATCCCTCTCTCTCTTCCCTTCCTCTCTCTCCTCCCTCCCTCTCTCTCTCTCTCCTCCCTCCCTCTCTCTCTCTCTCCCCTCCCTCCTTCTCTCTCCTCTCTCCCTCCTTCTCTCTCCTCTCTCCCTCTCCTTCTCTCTCTCTTTCTCCCTCTCTCTCTGGCTCTCTGTTTGTGTCCTCTCTCTCTCTCTCTCCCCTCCCTCCCTCTCCTCTCTCTCTCTCTCTCTCCTCCCTCCCTCTCTCTCTCTCCTCCCTCCCTCTCTCTCTCCTCCCTCCCTCCCTCCTTCTCTCTCTCCTCCCTCCCTCCTTCTCTCTCCTCCCTCCCCTTTCTCTCCTTCTCTCTCCTCCCTCCCTCTCTCTCTCTCCTCCCTCTCTCTCACTCTCCTCCCTCTCTCTATCCCTCTCCTCCCTCCCTCTCTCTCACTCTCCTCCCTCTCTCTCTCTCTCTCTCTTTCCTCCCTCTCTCTCTGGCTCTCTGTGTCCTGTCTCTCTCTGTCTATCCCCCCCCGCCTCCTCAGATGTACGTTTATGTATGAGCAGTTTCCAGAGGCGATGAACATGCTGTGGATCAGGATGCTCCGGGAGAACAAGAAGAACTGGAGAAGGGTCTACAAGGTCAGAGAGAAGCTATAACCTGTCATAAGCAAGAAAGTTGCACACTATATACACGGAGTGTACTAAACATTAGGAACACCTTCCTAATATTGAGCTGCACCACCCCTTTGCCATCAGAACAGGCTCAATTTGTCGGGACATGGACTCTACAAGGTGTTGAAAGCGTTCCACAGGGATGCTGGTCCATGTTGACTTCAATGCTTCCTACAGTTGTGTCAAGTTGGCTGGATGTTCATTGGGTGGTGGACCATTGTTGATACACACGGGAAACTGTTGAGCGTGAAAAACCCAGCAGAGTTGCAGTTGTTGACACAAACCGGTGCGTCTGGCAGCTATTACCATAATCTGTTCAAAGGAGCTTAAATCTTTTGTCATTCAGCCTACAATCCATGTCTCAATTGTCTCCAGGCTTAAAAATCCTTCTTTAACCTGTCTCCTCCCCTTCATCTACACTGATTTGAAGTGGATTTAACAAGTGACATCAATAAGGGATCATAGCTTTCACCTGGATTCACCTGGTCAGTCTATGTCATGGAAAGAACAGGTGTTCCTAATGTTTTGTACACTCTGTGTGCTTCCAACAATGTAATGGGTAGACCTTGGTTAGGTTGGGAGCATATAGACTGACTTTGTTTCTCGAACCAAGACATAAGCCATATTCAACTCTCTAAACATGATATAGAGGGGTCATCATGAGAAGCTATAACAACAGTTATCCATCTCTTCTCCCCAGTCTCTGCTGCTGTTGTCCCACCTCATTAGGAACGGTTCAGAGAGAGTTGTCACCAGCTCCAGAGAACACATCTACGACCTACGATCTCTGGAGAGCTACCACTTTGTAGGCAAGTACTCTGCTCTGTCTGCTGTCTCTCGCGCTCTCGCCGTCTGCTGTCGCGCTCTCGCCGTCTGCTGTCGCGCTCTCTCTCTCGCCGTCTGCTGTCGCGCTCTCTCTCTCGCCGTCTGCTGTCGCGCTCTCTCTCTCGCCGTCTGCTGTCGCGCTCTCTCTCTCGCCGTCTGCTGTCGCTCTCTCTCTCTCTCGCCGTCTGCTGTCGCTCTCTCTCTCTCGCCGTCTGCTGTCGCTCTCTCTCTCTCGCCGTCTGCTGTCGCTCTCTCTCTCTCGCCGTCTGCTGTCGCTCTCTCTCTCTCGCCGTCTGCTGTCGCTCTCTCTCTCTCGCCGTCTGCTGTCGCTCTCTCTCTCTCGCCGTCTGCTGTCGCTCTCTCTCGCCGTCGCTCTCTCGCTGTCGCTCTCTCTCTCGCCGTCTGCTGTCGCTCTCTCGCTGTCGCTCTCTCGCTGTCGCTCTCTCTCTCTCTCGCCGTCTGCTGTCGCTCTCTCTCTCTCTCGCCGTCTGCTGTCGCTCTCTCTCTCTCTCGCCGTCTGCTGTCGCTCTCTCTCTCTCTCGCCGTCTGCTGTCGCTCTCTCTCTCTCTCGCCGTCTGCTGTCGCTCTCTCTCTCTCTCTCGCCGTCTGCTGTCGCTCTCTCGCCGTCTGCTGTCGCTCTCTCGCCGTCTGCTGTCGCTCTCTCTCGCCGTCTGCTGTCGCTCTCTCTCGCCGTCTGCTGTCGCTCTCTCTCGCCGTCTGCTGTCGCTCTCTCTCGCCGTCTGCTGTCGCTCTCTCTCGCCGTCTGCTGTCGCTCTCTCTCGCCGTCTGCTGTCGCTCTCTCTCGCCGTCTGCTGTCGCTCTCTCTCGCCGTCTGCTGTCGCTCTCTCTCGCCGTCTGCTGTCGCTCTCTCTCGCCGTCTGCTGTCGCTCTCTCTCGCCGTCTGCTGTCGCTCTCTCTCGCCGTCTGCTGTCGCTCTCTCTCGCCGTCTGCTGTCGCTCTCTCTCGCCGTCTGCTGTCGCTCTCTCTCGCCGTCTGCTGTCGCTCTCTCTCGCCGTCTGCTGTCGCTCTCTCTCTCGCCGTCTGCTGTCGCTCTCTCTCTCGCCGTCTGCTGTCGCTCTCTCTCTCGCCGTCTGCTGTCGCTCTCTCTCTCGCCGTCTGCTGTCGCTCTCTCTCTCGCCGTCTGCTGTCGCTCTCTCTCGCCGTCTGCTGTCGCTCTCTCTCGCCGTCTGCTGTCGCTCTCTCTCTCTCTCGCCGTCTGCTGTCGCTCTCTCTCTCTCTCGCCGTCTGCTGTCGCTCTCTCTCTCTCTCGACTGTCGCTCTCTCTCTCTCGCCGTCTGCTGTCGCTCTCGCTGTCGCTCTCGCTGTCGCGCTCTCTCTCTCGCTCTCTCTCTCGCTGTCGCTCTCGCTGTCGCTCTCTCTCTCTCGCCGTCTGCTGTCGCTCTCTCTCTCTCTCTCGCCGTCTGCTGTCGCTCTCTCTCTCGCCGTCTGCTGTCGCTCTCTCTCTCGCCGTCTGCTGTCGCTCTCTCTCTCGCCGTCTGCTGTCGCTCTCTCTCTCTCGCCGTCTGCTGTCGCTCTCTCTCTCGCCGTCTGCTGTCGCTCTCTCTCTCGCCGTCTGCTCTCGCTCTCTCTCTCGCCGTCTGCTCTCGCTCTCTCTCTCGCCGTCTGCTCTCTCTCTCTCTCTCTCGCCGTCTGCTCTCTCTCTCTCTCTCTCGCCGTCTGCTCTCTCTCTCTCTCTCTCGCCGTCTGCTCTCTCTCTCTCGCCGTCTGCTCTCTCTCTCTCGCCGTCTGCTCTCTCTCTCTCGCCGTCTGCTCTCGCTGTCGCTCTCTCTCTCTCGCTGTCGCTCTCGCTGTCGCTCTCTCTCGCTGTCGCTCTCTCTCGCCGTCTGCTGTCACTCTCTCAATTCAATTCAATTCAATTCAAGGGGCTTTATTGGCATGGGAAACATGTGTTAACATTGCCAAAGCAAGTGAGGTAGATATTATACAAAAGTGAAATAAACAATACAAATTAACAGTAAACATTACACATACAGAAGTTTCAAAACAATAAAGACATTACAAATGTTATATTATATATATATACAGTGTTGTAACAATGTACAAATGGTTAAAGCACACAAGTTAAAATAAATAAGCATAAATATGGGTTGTATTTACAATGGTGTTTGTTCTTCACTGGTTGCCCTTTTCTTGTGGCAACAGGTCACAAATCTTGCTGCTGTGATGGCACACTGTGGAATTTCTCCCAGTAGATATGGGAGTTTATCAAAATTGGATTTGTTTTCAAATTCTTTGTGGATCTGTGTAATCTGAGGGAAATATGTCTCTCTATGGTCATACATTGGGCAGGAGGTTAGGAAGTGCAGCTCAGTTTCCACCTCATTTTGTGGGCAGTGTGCACATAGCCTGTCTTCTCTTGAGAGCCATGTCTGCCTACGGCGGCCTTTCTCAATAGCAAGGCTATGCTCACTGAGTCTGTACATAGTCAAAGCTTTCCTTAAGTTTGGGTCAGTCACAGTGGTCAGGTATTCTGCCACTGTGTACTCTCTGTTTAGGGCCAAATAGCATTCTAGTTTGCTCTGTTTTTTTGTTAATTCTTTCCAATGTGTCAAGTAATTATCTTTTTGTTTTCTCATGATTTGGTTGGGTCTAATTGTGCTGTTGTCCTGGGGCTCTGTGGGGTGTGTTTGTGTTTGTGAACAGAGCCCTAGGACCAGCTTGCTTAGGGGACTCTTCTCCAGGTTCATCTCTCTGTAGGTGATGGCTTTGTTATGGAAGGTTTGGGAATCGCTTCCTTTTAGGTGGTTGTAGAATTTAACGGCTCTTTTCTGGATTTTGATAATTAGTGGGTATCGGCCTAATTCTGCTCTGCATGCATTATTTGGTGTTCTACGTTGTACACGGAGGATATTTTTGCAGAATTCTGCATGCAGAGTCTCAATTTGGTGTTTGTCCCATTTTGTGAAATCTTGGTTGGTGAGCGGACCTCTCTCTCTCTCTCGCCGTCTGCTGTCGCTCTCTCTCTCTCGCCGTCTGCTGTCGCTCTCTCTCTCTCCGTCTGCTGTCGCTCTCTCTCTCTCCGTCTGCTGTCGCTCTCTCTCTTTATCGCCGTCTGCTGTCGCTCTCTCTCGCTGTCGCTCTCTCTCTCGCTGTCGCTCTCTCTCGCTGTCGCTCTCTCTCTCGCTGTCGCTCTCTCGCTGTCGCTCTCGCTGTTGCGCTCTCTCTCTCGCTGTTGCGCTCTCTCTCTCTCGCTGTTGCGCTCTCTCTCTCTCGCTGTTGCTCTCTCTCTCTCTCTCTCGCTGTTGCTCTCTCTCTCTCTCGCTGTTGCTCTCTCTCTCTCTCGCTGTTGCTCTCTCTCTCTCTCTCTCGCTGTTGCTCTCTCTCTCTCGCTGTTGCTCTCTCTCTCTCGCTGTTGCTCTCTCTCTCTCTCGCTGTTGCTCTCTCTCTCTCTCGCCGTCTGCTGTCGCTCTCTCTCGCCGTCTGCTGTCGCTCTCTCTCTCTCCGTCTGCTGTCGCTCTCTCTCTTTATCGCCGTCTGCTGTCGCTCTCTCTCGCTGTCGCTCTCTCTCTCGCTGTCGCTCTCTCTCTCGCTGTCTCTCTCTCGCTGTCGCTCTCGCTCTCTCGCTGTTGCGCTCTCTCTCTCGCTGTTGCGCTATCTCTCTCTCGCTGTTGCGCTCTCTCTCTCTCGCTGTTGCGCTCTCTCTCTCTCGCTGTTGCGCTCTCTCTCTCTCGCTGTTGCTCTCTCTCTCTCTCGCTGTTGCTCTCTCTCTCTCGCTGTTGCTCTCTCTCTCTCGCCGTCTGCTCTCTCTCTCGCCGTCTGCTGTCGCTCTCTCTCTCTCGCCGTCTGCTGTCGCTCTCTCGCCGTCTGCTGTCGCTCTCTCGCCGTCTGCTGTCGCTCTCTCTCTCCGTCTGCTGTCGCTCTCTCTCTTTATCGCCGTCTGCTGTCGCTCTCTCTCGCTGTCGCTCTCTCTCTCGCTGTCGCTCTCTCTCGCTGTCGCTCTCTCTCGCTGTCGCTCTCTCTCTCGCTCTCTCTCTCTCTCTCTCGCTCTCTCTCTCTCGCTGTCGCTCTCTCTCTCTCGCTGTCGCTCTCTCTCTCTCGCTGTCGCTCTCTCTCTCGCTGTCGCTGTCTCTCTCTCTCGCTGTCGCTGTCTCTCTCTCTCGCTGTCGCTCTCTCTCTCTCTCGCTGTCGCTCTCTCTCTCTCGCTGTTGCTCTCTCTCTCTCTCTCTCTCGCCGTCTGCTGTCGCTCTCTCTCTCTCGCCGTCTCCTGTCGCTCTCTCTCTCTCGCCGTCTGCTGTCGCTCTCTCTCTCTCGCCGTCTGCTGTCGCTCTCGCCGTCTGCTGTCGCTCTCTCTCTCTCTCTCGCCGTCTGCTGTCGCTCTCTCTCTCGCCGTCTGCTGTCGCTCTCTCTCTCTCTCGCGCCGTCTGCTGTCGCTCTCTCTCGCCGTCTGCTGTCGCTCTCTCTCTCTCTCTCGCCGTCTGCTGTCGCTCTCTCTCGCGCCGTCTGCTGTCGCTCTCTCTCTCTCTCTCTCTCTCGCCGTCTGATGTCGCTCTCTCTCTTTCTCTCTCTCGCCGTCTGCTGTCGCTCTCTCTCTCTCTCGCCGTCTGCTGTCGCTCGCTCTCTCTCTCTCGCCGTCTGCTGTCGCTCTCTCTCTCTCGCCGTCTGCTGTCGCTCTCGCTGTCGCTCTCGCTGTCGCTCTCTCTCTCGCTGTCGCTCTCTCTCTCTCTCGCCGTCTGCTGTCGCTCTTTCTCTCTCTCTCGCTGTCGTTCTCTCTCGCTGTCGTTGTCGCTCTCTCTCGCTGTCGCTCTCGCTGTCGCTCTCTCTCTCGCTGTCGCTCTCTCTCTCGCTGTCGCTCTCTCTCTCGCCGTCGCTCTCTCTCTCGCCGTCGCTCTCTCTCTCGCCGTCGCTCTCTCTCTCGCCGTCGCTCTCTCTCGCCGTCTGCTGTCGCTTTCTCTCTCTCGCTGTCGCTTTCTCTCTCTCGCTGTCGCTCTCTCGCTGTCGCTTTCTCTCTCTCGCTGTCGCTCTCTCGCTGTCGCTTTCTCTCTCTCGCTGTCGCTCTCTCTCGCTGTCGCTCTCTCTCTCTCGCTGTCGCTCTCTCTCTCTCGCTGTCGCTCTCTCTCTCTCGCTGTCTCTCTCTCTCGCTGTCGCTCTCTCTCTCTCGCCGTCTGCTGTCGCTCTCTCTCTCTCGCCGTCTGCTGTCGCTCTCTCTCTCTCGCCGTCTGCTGTCGCTCTCTCTCTCTCGCCGTCTGCTGTCGCTCTCTCTCTCGCTGTCGCTCTCTCTCTCGCTGTCGCGCTCTCTCTCTCTCGCTGTCGCGCTCTCTCTCTCTCGCTGTCGCGCTCTCTCTCTCTCGCTGTCGCGCTCTCTCTCTCGCTGTCGCGCTCTCTCTCTCTCGCTGTCGCGCTCTCTCTCTCTCGCTGTCGCGCTCTCTCTCTCTCGCTGTCGCGCTCTCTCTCTCTCGCTGTCGCGCTCTCTCTCGCTGTCGCTCTCGCTCTCGCCGTCTGCTGTCGCTCTCTCTCTCTCTCTCGCCGTCTGCTGTCGCTCTCTCGCTGTCGCTCTCTCTCTCTCGCTGTCGCTCTCTCTCTCTCGCTGTCGCTCTCTCGCTGTCGCTCTCTCTCTCTCTCTCTCGCCGTCTGCTGTCGCTCTCTCTCTCTCGCCGTCTGCTGTCGCTCTCTCTCTCTCGCCGTCTGCTGTCGCTCTCTCGCTGTCGCTCTCTCTCTCGCTGTTGCTCTCTCTCTCTCTCGCTGTTGCTCTCTCTCTCTCTCGCTGTTGCTCTCTCTCTCGCTCTCTCTCTCGCCGTCTGCTGTCGCTCTCTCTCTCTCGCCGTCTGCTGTCGCTCTCTCTCTCTCGCCGTCTGCTGTCGCTCTCTCTCTCTCTCTCGCCGTCTGCTGTCGCTCTCTCTCTCTCTCGCCGTCTGCTGTCGCTCTCTCTCTCTCTCGCCGTCTGCTGTCGCTCTCTCTCTCTCTCGCCGTCTGCTGTCGCTCTCTCTCTCGCCGTCTGCTGTCGCGCTCTCTCTCTCGCCGTCTGCTGTCGCGCTCTCTCTCTCGCCGTCTGCTGTCGCGCTCTCTCTCTCGCCGTCTGCTGTCGCTCTCTCTCTCTCGCCGTCTGCTGTCGCGCTCTCTCTCTCTCGCTGTCGCGCTCTCTCTCTCTCGCTGTCGCGCTCTCTCTCTCTCGCTGTCGCGCTCTCTCTCTCTCGCTGTCGCGCTCTCTCTCTCTCGCTGTCGCGCTCTCTCTCTCTCGCTGTCGCGCTCTCTCTCTCTCGCTGTCGCGCTCTCTCGCTCTCGCCGTCTGCTGTCGCTCTCGCCGTCTGCTGTCGCTCTCTCTCGCTGTCGCTCTCTCTCGCCGTCTGCTGTCGCTCTCTCTCTCTCGCCGTCTGCTGTCGCTCTCTCTCTCTCGCCGTCTGCTGTCGCTCTCTCTCTCTCGCCGTCTGCTGTCGCTCTCTCTCTCTCGCCGTCTGCTGTCGCTCTCTCTCTCGCCGTCTGCTGTCGCTCTCTCTCTCGCCGTCTGCTGTCGCTCTCTCTCTCGCCGTCTGCTGTCGCTCTCTCTCTCGCCGTCTGCTGTCGCTCTCTCTCTCGCCGTCTGCTGTCGCTCTCTCTCTCGCCGTCTGCTGTCGCTCTCTCTCTCGCCGTCTGCTGTCGCTCTCTCGCCGTCTGCTGTCGCTCTCTCTCTCGCCGTCTGCTGTCGCTCTCTCTCTCGCCGTCTGCTGTCGCTCTTGCTGTCTGCTCTCGCTGTCTGCTCTCGCTGTCTGCTCTCGCTCTCTCTCGCTGTCTCTCTCTCTCGCTGTCTGCTCTCGCTGTCTGCTCTCGCTCTCTCTCGCTGTCTCTCTCTCTCTCGCTGTCTCTCTCTCTCTCGCTGTCTCTCTCTCTCTCTCGCTGTGTCGCTCTCTCTCGCTGTCTGCTGTCTCTCTCTCGCTGTCTGCTGTCTCTCTCTCGCTGTCTGCTGTCGCTCTCTCTCGCTGTCTGCTGTCGCTCTCTCTCACTGTCTGCTGTCGCTCTCTCTTGCTGTCGCTCTGTCTCTCTCTCCCATCTTTCTCTTGACTGTGGAGTAGAATCCGTGTTAACTGTCCTCAGTAAATCTCTGTATGAGTGTTTTGTAATGAAGTGTTAGTTTAGAACCAGACAAAGGGGCCAGTGTTCAGTCAGTGTTGTAGCATTCATGAAGAGATGGAGCCCTAAGCACTGCTTAAACCACAAGCAGCTCTACCACACACTGCTCTGCTCCAAAGCAGAGGTAAATCACTCCCCTCACCACCACGTAGTGTGAACCCAGACTGACAGACTGTTTAACAAGGCTACTCACCACAACTACTGTACACGTTTATTATTCACACACTGCTGTGGACTTGTTCTGCATTTTGTCTTCTGAAAACATCCCACCTGACATTCTGAATACACTGATCCGTCTGTGTAGATGAGAACGGTAAGGACCAGGGAGTGAACGTGCGTCAGAAGGTGAAGGACATGGTGGATCTGATCCAGGATGATGATAGACTGAGAGAGGAGAGGAAGAAGGCAAAGAAGAACAAAGACAAATACATCGGCGTGTCCTCTGACAGTACGGGGGGAGGATTCAGCAGATACAGTAAGTCCTCTGACAGTATGGGGGGAGGATTCAGCAGATACAGTAAGTCCTCTGACAGTATGGGGGGAGGCTTCAGCAGATACAGTAAGTCCTCTGACAGTATGGGGGGAGGCTTCAGCAGATACAGTAAGTCCTCTGACAGTATGGGGGGAGGCTTCAGCAGATACAGTAAGTCCTCTGACAGTATGGGGGGAGGGTTCAGCAGATACAGTAAGTCCTCTGACAGTATGGGGGGAGGGTTCAGCAGATACAGTAAGTCCTCTGACAGTATGGGGGGAGGATTCAGCAGATACAGTAAGTCCTCTGACAGTATGGGGGGAGGATTCAGCAGATACAGTAAGTCCTCTGACAGTATGGGGGGAGGATTCAGCAGATACAGTAAGTCCTCTGACAGTATGGGGGGAGGATTCAGCAGATACAGTAAGTCCTCTGACAGTATGGGGGGAGGGTTCAGCAGATACAGTAAGTCCTCTGACAGTATGGGGGGAGGATTCAGCAGATACAGTAAGTCCTCTGACAGTATGGGGGGAGGGTTCAGCAGATACAGTAAGTCCTCTGACAGTATGGGGGGAGGGTTCAGCAGATACAGTAAGTCCTCTGACAGTATGGGGGGAGGGTTCAGCAGATACAGTAAGTCCTCTGACAGTATGGGGGGAGGGTTCAGCAGATACAGTAAGTCCTCTGACAGTATGGGGGGAGGGTTCAGCAGATACAGTAAGTCCTCTGACAGTATGGGGGGAGGGTTCAGCAGATACAGTAAGTCCTCTGACAGTATGGGGGGAGGATTCAGCAGATACAGTAAGTCCTCTGACAGTATGGGGGGAGGGTTCAGCAGATACAGTAAGTCCTCTGACAGTATGGGGGGAGGCTTCAGCAGATACAGTAAGTCCTCTGACAGTATGGGGGGAGGGATTCAGCAGATACAGTAAGTCCTCTGACAGTATGGGGGGAGGTTCAGCAGATACAGTAAGTCCTCTGACAGTATGGGGGGAGGGTTCAGCAGATACAGTAAGTCCTCTGACAGTATGGGGGGAGGGTTCAGCAGATACAGTAAGTCCTCTGACAGTATGGGGGGAGGGTTCAGCAGATACAGTAAGTCCTCTGACAGTATGGGGGGAGGGTTCAGCAGATACAGTAAGTCCTCTGACAGTATGGGGGGAGGGTTCAGCAGATACAGTAAGTCCTCTGACAGTATGGGGGGAGGGTTCAGCAGATACAGTAAGTCCTCTGACAGTATGGGGGGAGGGTTCAGCAGATACAGTAAGTCCTCTGACAGTATGGGGGGAGGGTTCAGCAGATACAGTAAGTCCTCTGACAGTATGGGGGGAGGGTTCAGCAGATACAGTAAGTCCTCTGACAGTATGGGGGGAGGGTTCAGCAGATACAGTAAGTCCTCTGACAGTATGGGGGGAGGGTTCAGCAGATACAGTAAGTCCTCTGACAGTATGGGGGGGAGGGTTCAGCAGATACAGTAAGTCCTCTGACAGTATGGGGGGAGGGTTCAGCAGATACAGTAAGTCCTCTGACAGTATGGGGGGAGGGTTCAGCAGATACAGTAAGTCCTCTGACAGTATGGGGGGAGGGTTCAGCAGATACAGTAAGTCCTCTGACAGTATGGGGGGAGGGTTCAGCAGATACAGTAAGTCCTCTGACAGTATGGGGGGAGGGTTCAGCAGATACAGTAAGTCCTCTGACAGTATGGGGGGAGGGTTCAGCAGATACAGTAAGTCCTCTGACAGTATGGGGGGAGGGTTCAGCAGATACAGTAAGTCCTCTGACAGTATGGGGGGAGGGTTCAGCAGATACAGTAAGTCCTCTGACAGTATGGGGGGAGGGTTCAGCAGATACAGTAAGTCCTCTGACAGTATGGGGGGAGGGTTCAGCAGATACAGTAAGTCCTCTGACAGTATGGGGGGAGGGTTCAGCAGATACAGTAAGTCCTCTGACAGTATGGGGGGAGGGTTCAGCAGATACAGTAAGTCCTCTGACAGTATGGGGGGAGGGTTCAGCAGATACAGTAAGTCCTCTGACAGTATGGGGGGAGGGTTCAGCAGATACAGTAAGTCCTCTGACAGTATGGGGGGAGGGTTCAGCAGATACAGTAAGTCCTCTGACAGTATGGGGGGAGGGTTCAGCAGATACAGTAAGTCCTCTGACAGTATGGGGGGAGGGTTCAGCAGATACAGTAAGTCCTCTGACAGTATGGGGGGAGGGTTCAGCAGATACAGTAAGTCCTCTGACAGTATGGGGGGAGGGTTCAGCAGATACAGTAAGTCCTCTGACAGTATGGGGGGAGGGTTCAGCAGATACAGTAAGTCCTCTGACAGTATGGGGGGAGGGTTCAGCAGATACAGTAAGTCCTCTGACAGTATGGGGGGAGGGTTCAGCAGATACAGTAAGTCCTCTGACAGTATGGGGGGAGGGTTCAGCAGATACAGTAAGTCCTCTGACAGTATGGGGGGAGGGTTCAGCAGATACAGTAAGTCCTCTGACAGTATGGGGGGAGGGTTCAGCAGATACAGTAAGTCCTCTGACAGTATGGGGGGAGGGTTCAGCAGATACAGTAAGTCCTCTGACAGTATGGGGGGAGGGTTCAGCAGATACAGTAAGTCCTCTGACAGTATGGGGGGAGGGTTCAGCAGATACAGTAAGTCCTCTGACAGTATGGGGGGAGGGTTCAGCAGATACAGTAAGTCCTCTGACAGTATGGGGGGAGGGTTCAGCAGATACAGTAAGTCCTCTGACAGTATGGGGGGAGGGTTCAGCAGATACAGTAAGTCCTCTGACAGTATGGGGGGAGGGTTCAGCAGATACAGTAAGTCCTCTGACAGTATGGGGGGAGGGTTCAGCAGATACAGTAAGTCCTCTGACAGTATGGGGGGAGGGTTCAGCAGATACAGTAAGTCCTCTGACAGTATGGGGGGAGGGTTCAGCAGATACAGTAAGTCCTCTGACAGTATGGGGGGAGGGTTCAGCAGATACAGTAAGTCCTCTGACAGTATGGGGGGAGGGTTCAGCAGATACAGTAAGTCCTCTGACAGTATGGGGGGAGGGTTCAGCAGATACAGTAAGTCCTCTGACAGTATGGGGGGAGGGTTCAGCAGATACAGTAAGTCCTCTGACAGTATGGGGGGAGGGTTCAGCAGATACAGTAAGTCCTCTGACAGTATGGGGGGAGGGTTCAGCAGATACAGTAAGTCCTCTGACAGTATGGGGGGAGGGTTCAGCAGATACAGTAAGTCCTCTGACAGTATGGGGGGAGGGTTCAGCAGATACAGTAAGTCCTCTGACAGTATGGGGGGAGGGTTCAGCAGATACAGTAAGTCCTCTGACAGTATGGGGGGAGGGTTCAGCAGATACAGTAAGTCCTCTGACAGTATGGGGGGAGGGTTCAGCAGATACAGTAAGTCCTCTGACAGTATGGGGGAGGTTCAGCAGATACAGTAAGTCCTCTGACAGTATGGGGGGAGGGTTCAGCAGATACAGTAAGTCCTCTGACAGTATGGGGGGAGGGTTCAGCAGATACAGTAAGTCCTCTGACAGTATGGGGGGAGGGTTCAGCAGATACAGTAAGTCCTCTGACAGTATGGGGGGAGGGTTCAGCAGATACAGTAAGTCCTCTGACAGTATGGGGGGAGGGTTCAGCAGATACAGTAAGTCCTCTGACAGTATGGGGGGAGGGTTCAGCAGATACAGTAAGTCCTCTGACAGTATGGGGGGAGGGTTCAGCAGATACAGTAAGTCCTCTGACAGTATGGGGGGAGGGTTCAGCAGATACAGTAAGTCCTCTGACAGTATGGGGGGAGGGTTCAGCAGATACAGTAAGTCCTCTGACAGTATGGGGGGAGGGTTCAGCAGATACAGTAAGTCCTCTGACAGTATGGGGGGAGGGTTCAGCAGATACAGTAAGTCCTCTGACAGTATGGGGGGAGGGTTCAGCAGATACAGTAAGTCCTCTGACAGTATGGGGGGAGGGTTCAGCAGATACAGTAAGTCCTCTGACAGTATGGGGGAGGGTTCAGCAGATACAGTAAGTCCTCTGACAGTATGGGGGGAGGGTTCAGCAGATACAGTAAGTCCTCTGACAGTATGGGGGGAGGGTTCAGCAGATACAGTAAGTCCTCTGACAGTATGGGGGGAGGGTTCAGCAGATACAGTAAGTCCTCTGACAGTATGGGGGGAGGGTTCAGCAGATACAGTAAGTCCTCTGACAGTATGGGGGGAGGGTTCAGCAGATACAGTAAGTCCTCTGACAGTATGGGGGGAGGGTTCAGCAGATACAGTAAGTCCTCTGACAGTATGGGGGGAGGGTTCAGCAGATACAGTAAGTCCTCTGACAGTATGGGGGGAGGGTTCAGCAGATACAGTAAGTCCTCTGACAGTATGGGGGAGGGTTCAGCAGATACAGTAAGTCCTCTGACAGTATGGGGGGAGGGTTCAGCAGATACAGTAAGTCCTCTGACAGTATGGGGGGAGGGTTCAGCAGATACAGTAAGTCCTCTGACAGTATGGGGGGAGGGTTCAGCAGATACAGTAAGTCCTCTGACAGTATGGGGGGAGGGTTCAGCAGATACAGTAAGTCCTCTGACAGTATGGGGGGAGGGTTCAGCAGATACAGTAAGTCCTCTGACAGTATGGGGGGAGGGTTCAGCAGATACAGTAAGTCCTCTGACAGTATGGGGGGAGGGTTCAGCAGATACAGTAAGTCCTCTGACAGTATGGGGGGAGGGTTCAGCAGATACAGTAAGTCCTCTGACAGTATGGGGGGAGGGTTCAGCAGATACAGTAAGTCCTCTGACAGTATGGGGGGAGGGTTCAGCAGATACAGTAAGTCCTCTGACAGTATGGGGGGAGGGTTCAGCAGATACAGTAAGTCCTCTGACAGTATGGGGGGAGGGTTCAGCAGATACAGTAAGTCCTCTGACAGTATGGGGGGAGGGTTCAGCAGATACAGTAAGTCCTCTGACAGTATGGGGGGAGGGTTCAGCAGATACAGTAAGTCCTCTGACAGTATGGGGGGAGGGTTCAGCAGATACAGTAAGTCCTCTGACAGTATGGGGGGAGGGTTCAGCAGATACAGTAAGTCCTCTGACAGTATGGGGGGAGGGTTCAGCAGATACAGTAAGTCCTCTGACAGTATGGGGGGAGGGTTCAGCAGATACAGTAAGTCCTCTGACAGTATGGGGGGAGGGTTCAGCAGATACAGTAAGTCCTCTGACAGTATGGGGGGAGGGTTCAGCAGATACAGTAAGTCCTCTGACAGTATGGGGGGAGGGTTCAGCAGATACAGTAAGTCCTCTGACAGTATGGGGGGAGGGTTCAGCAGATACAGTAAGTCCTCTGACAGTATGGGGGGAGGGTTCAGCAGATACAGTAAGTCCTCTGACAGTATGGGGGAGGGTTCAGCAGATACAGTAAGTCCTCTGACAGTATGGGGGGAGGGTTCAGCAGATACAGTAAGTCCTCTGACAGTATGGGGGGAGGGTTCAGCAGATACAGTAAGTCCTCTGACAGTATGGGGGGAGGGTTCAGCAGATACAGTAAGTCCTCTGACAGTATGGGGGGAGGGTTCAGCAGATACAGTAAGTCCTCTGACAGTATGGGGGGAGGGTTCAGCAGATACAGTAAGTCCTCTGACAGTATGGGGGGAGGGTTCAGCAGATACAGTAAGTCCTCTGACAGTATGGGGGGAGGGTTCAGCAGATACAGTAAGTCCTCTGACAGTATGGGGGGAGGGTTCAGCAGATACAGTAAGTCCTCTGACAGTATGGGGGGAGGGTTCAGCAGATACAGTAAGTCCTCTGACAGTATGGGGGGAGGGTTCAGCAGATACAGTAAGTCCTCTGACAGTATGGGGGGAGGGTTCAGCAGATACAGTAAGTCCTCTGACAGTATGGGGGGAGGGTTCAGCAGATACAGTAAGTCCTCTGACAGTATGGGGGGAGGGTTCAGCAGATACAGTAAGTCCTCTGACAGTATGGGGGGAGGCTTCAGCAGATACAGTAAGTCCTCTGACAGTATGGGGGGAGGCTTCAGCAGATACAGTAAGTCCTCTGACAGTATGGGGGGAGGCTTCAGCAGATACAGTAAGTCCTCTGACAGTATGGGGGGAGGCTTCAGCAGATACAGTAAGTCCTCTGACAGTATGGGGGGAGGCTTCAGCAGATACAGTAAGTCCTCTGACAGTATGGGGGGAGGCTTCAGCAGATACAGTAAGTCCTCTGACAGTATGGGGGGAGGCTTCAGCAGATACAGTAAGTCCTCTGACAGTATGGGGGGAGGCTTCAGCAGATACAGTAAGTCCTCTGACAGTATGGGGGGAGGCTTCAGCAGATACAGTAAGTCCTCTGACAGTATGGGGGGAGGCTTCAGCCGATACAGTAAGTCCTCTGACAGTATGGGGGGAGGGTTCAGCCGATACAGGAAGTCCTCTGACAGTATGGGGGGAGGGTTCAGCCGATACAGGAAGTCCTCTGACAGTATGGGGGGAGGGTTCAGCAGATACAGGAAGTCCTCTGACAGTATGGGGGGAGGGTTCAGCAGATACAGGAAGTCCTCTGACAGTATGGGGGGAGGCTTCAGCAGATACAGTAAGTCCTCTGACAGTATGGGGGGAGGCTTCAGCAGATACAGTAAGTCCTCTGACAGTATGGGGGGAGGCTTCAGCAGATACAGTAAGTCCTCTGACAGTATGGGGGGAGGCTTCAGCAGATACAGTAAGTCCTCTGACAGTATGGGGGGAGGCTTCAGCAGATACAGTAAGTCCTCTGACAGTATGGGGGGAGGCTTCAGCAGATACAGTAAGTCCTCTGACAGTATGGGGGGAGGCTTCAGCAGATACAGTAAGTCCTCTGACAGTATGGGGGGAGGCTTCAGCAGATACAGTAAGTCCTCTGACAGTATGGGGGGAGGGTTCAGCAGATACAGTAAGTCCTCTGACAGTATGGGGGGAGGGTTCAGCAGATACAGTAAGTCCTCTGACAGTATGGGGGGAGGGTTCAGCCGATACAGGAAGTCCTCTGACAGTATGGGGGGAGGGTTCAGCCGATACAGTAAGTCCTCTGACAGTATGGGGGGAGGCTTCAGGATGTCAATCTGGAACACAAACAGACATACATTGGAGTGTCCTCTGATCTTATAAAGGGCATACTCACAATCCTTCTCTCCCCTCTCTTTCTCGCTCTCCACCCTCACTCTCAATTCAATTTAAGGGCTTTGTTGGCATGGGAAACATGTTTACATTGCCAAAGCAAGTGAAGTAGATAATAAAAAATTAACTGTAAACATTAGACTTCCAAAAGAATAAGAACATTTTAAATGTCTTGTAATGTGTTGTAATGATATGCAAATAGTTAAAGTACAAAAGGGAAAATAATTAAACATAAATATGGGTTGTATTTACAATGGTGTTTGTTCACTGGTTGCCCTTTTCTTGTGGCATCAGGTCACAAATCTTGCTGCTGTGATGGAACACTGTGGTATTTCACCCAATAGATATGGGAGTTTATCAAAATTGGATTTGTGTTTGAATTCTTTGTGGATCTGTGTAATCTGAGGGAAATATGTGTCTCTAATATGGTCATACATTTGACAGGAGGTTAGGAAGTGCAGCTCAGTTTCCACCTCATTTTGTGGGCAGTGTGCACATAGCCTGTCTTCTCTTGAGAGCCAGGTCTGCCTACGGCGGCCTTTCTCAATAGCAAGGCTATGCTCAGAGTCTGTACATAGTCAAAGCTTTCCTTAAGTTTGGGTCAGTCACAGTGGTCAGATATTCTGCCACTGTGTACTCTCTGTTTAGGGCCAAATAGCATTCTAGTTTGCTGTGTTTTTTTGTAATTTCTTTCCAATGTGTCAAGTAATTATCTTTTTGTTTTCTCATGATTTGGTTGGGTCTAATTGTGTTGCTGTCCTGGGGCTCTGTGGGGTCTGTTTGTGTTTGTGAACAGAGCCCTAGGACCTGTTTGCTTAGGGGACTTTCTCCAGGTTTATTTCTCTGTAGGTTATGGCTTTGTTATGGAAGGTTTGGGAATCACTTCATTTTAGGTGGTTGTAGAATTTATCGTCTCTTTTCTGTATTTTGATAATTGGCGTGTAACGGCCTAATTCTGCTCTGCATGCATTATTTGGTGTTCTACGTTGTACACGGAGGATATTTTTGCAGAATTCTGCATGCAGACTCTCAATTTGGCGTTTGTCCCATTTTGTGAATTCTTGGTTGGTGAGCGGACCCCAGACCTCACAACCATAAAGGGCAATGGGTTCTATAATTGATTCAAGTATTTTTTTTGCCAGATTCTAATTGGTATGTCGAATTTTATGTTCCTTTTGATGGCATAGAAGGCCCTTCTTGCCTTGTCTCTCAGATCGTTCACAGCTTTGTGGAAGTTACCTGTGGCGCTGATGTTTCGGCCGAGGTATGTATATATTTTTTTCTGTGCTCTAGGGCAACAGTGTCTAGAGGGAATTTGTATTTGTAGTCCTGGCGACTGGACCTTTTTTGGAACACCATTATTTTGTCTTACTGAGATTTACTGTCAGGGCCCACGTTTGACAGAATCTGTGCAGAAGATCTAGGTGCTGCTGTAGGGCCTCCTTGGTTGGTGACAGAAGCACCAGATCAACAGTAGACATTTGACTTCAGATTCTAGTCGTGTGAGTCCGGGTGCTGCAGACTGTTCTAGTGCCCTCGCCAATTTGTTGATATACATCTCTCTCCCCCCCCCCCCCCCTTTCACCTTCCCCCTCTCTCTCTCCTCCCCTCTCTCTCTCTCTGCCTCTCTAGCGAGTGACCGGTATGATTCTGGTGGTAATGAGGGAAGCAGCAGAGGGAAGTGGGATGAGGACTGGAAGAGAGACCAAGGCCAGTTTCCCTTCAGTGAGAAACTGGGAGAGATCAGTGATAAGATTGGCAGCACCATCGACGACACCATCAACAAGTTCAAGAAGCAGAGCAGAGATGACTCACCAGACAGATTCAGGTAAGGAGAGAGTTGATTCACCAGACAGATTCAGGTAAGGAGAGAGGTTATAATGTTTATGGATGTGACTGACGAAGTAACGGGAGGTATAGCCATCTATATTAAAAATAGATGTGTGGTTACTGAACTAAGACATTTTTTTTACTTTTTAAAACTGCAGTTATCGAAACCTGTGAACTTTAGATGTAATAGGATGTTATAGACCTGCAACAGTAGAATCCCTGGATTCTCTGTCTGGACTGATGCGTGGTTGGGGGGGAAATGAAATGGTCCTTATGGGCGATTTTCAACTGGGACTGGTTTCAACTGGGACTGGTTTCAACTGGGACTGGTTTCAACTGGGACTGGTTTCAACTGGGACTGGTTTCAACTGGGACTGGTTATCTCCAAACTCTGAGGCCATAAGAGGACTGTGCATTTGAAACTTGTGCTTAATGCAAGGAAAACAAAATGTATGGTTTTTCGCTTCTCTGAAAGTTAACACCTACAGGTTTTAACTCTAAAAGGCCAGGGTCATGACAGGGTCATCTCCTATAAGTATCTTGGGATTTGGTTCGATGAAAAGCTGAATTTTAAGTTGAAATTGAGTTTCTATTTTAGGAACAAATCTTGCTTTTCAATGTTAGTCAGAACGGATCTTGTTCAAAGCACTTTTATCGGTGCTGGATTATGGTGATATTGTTTATATGCAGGCCTCAGCAAGTACCTTCAACTCTGGACACGGTGTACGTATCATGATGCTTTAAGATGTATTACAAATGCTAGATCTCTCACCCATCACTGTGATGTGTATGCTGTGGTGCAGTGGACCTCTCTCTCCACCAGGAGGCTAAAGCACTGATGGAACACCTCCCTTTGTATCTCTGTTCCTCACTGACCAGATCAGTCACTCAATACAGTCTTCGTTCAGTCACTGCTGTCCTTGTCTGTTCCTAAGGCTAGAACTGACATGGGGAAACAATCTTTTTTCCAATAATGCCCCTTCATCCTGGAACATGCTTCAAAAGATATTAAAGTTAGGGGAGTTAGTGTCCTTACCTGTCAAGACTCTGACAACACTGTTTGATTAGCTGCAGTTGTTTCTAATCTTCAAATGTATCTGGAACTTGTGACACTTTGTCTTTTGTGTATTTTGTATTTTTCTGTAATATTTTACGTACACACTGCTATTTCCCTGTTTTGCCTTCTTGCCAGGTCGTCCTAGCAAAATAGGTTTTTAACCTCAGTGGCTCTAAAGGTTAAATAAACAAATATTACAGTATATCAAAAAACCTGATGTTCTGTCGTACTTTAGACCCACACTTTTTCTATTGAATTATCCCAAAAACAAAGCGTCCTCTTTGGTCTCCTTAGTGACAACGAGGAGGAGCGAAGTCGCCCGTCGCAGAATGGCCAGTCTGGGAGGTCAGTGTTCAAAGACGAGGAGGAAACCGTGACGACCAAGAGCGTCCAGATCGCCCAGGCAACAGAAACCACAGCAACCAAGAAGAGAGGCGGGGTTCCATCCAAAACTGTGTCCCTGGGAGCCGCGGCCCACTACACAGGAGACAAGAGCCCTGATACCTCTGCAAAACAGGTGTGTGCACATGCGTCCATGTGCATTCAGTCCATGCTGGTTCACTCTAGCTTATTGCTGCCATCTGGTGTTAACAGTGGACAGTGCAGTCTCGCTCCCTCTGTCTCTACTCACATCTCTCCTCTCCTCTCTGTTCCAGACTCTGTCCGCAGCAGCACCCCAGTCCTCCAGTAGTGGTCTGGCTGACCTATTGATGGTAGATACAGGACCCAGCCAGCCTGCAGCAGCCACCGGTAACTACACACACTGAGAGGACATCACGGAGGGTGAGGTAGTGTAGTTACAGGACATCACGGAGGGTTAGGGGGAAGTAGTGTAGTTACAGGACATCACGGAGGGTTAGGGGGAAGTAGTGTAGTTACAGGACATCACGGAGGGTTAGGGGGAAGTAGTGTAGTTACAGGACATCACGGAGGGTTAGGGGAAGTAGTGTAGTTACAGGACATCACGGAGGGTTAGGGGGAAGTAGTGTAGTTACAGGACATCACGGAGGGTTAGGGGGAAGTAGTGTAGTTACAGGACATCACGGAGGGTTAGGGGGAACTAGTGTAGTTACAGGACATCACGGAGGGTTAGGGGGAAGTAGTGTAGTTACAGGACATCACGGAGGGTTAGGGGAGGTAGTGTAGTTACAGGACATCACGGAGGGTTAGGGGGAGGTAGTGTAGTTACAGGACATCACGGAGGGTGAGGTAGTGTAGTTACAGGACATCACGGAGGGTTAGGGGAGGTAGTGTAGTTACAGGACATCACGGAGGGTTAGGGGGAGGTAGTGTAGTTACAGGACATCACGGAGGGTGAGGTAGTGTAGTTACAGGACATCACGGAGGGTTAGGGGGAAGTAGTGTAGTTACAGGACATCACGGAGGGTTAGGGGGAACTAGTGTAGTTACAGGACATCACGGAGGGTTAGGGGGAAGTAGTGTAGTTACAGGACATCACGGAGGGTTAGGGGGAAGTAGTGTAGTTACAGGACATCGCGGAGGGTTAGGGGGAACTAGTGTAGTTACAGGACATCGCGGAGGGTTAGGGGGAACTAGTGTAGTTACAGGACATCACGGAGGGTTAGGGGGAACTAGTGTAGTTACAGGACATCACGGAGGGTGAGGTAGTGTAGTTACAGGACATCACGGAGGGTTAGGGGGAAGTAGTGTAGTTACAGGACATCACGGAGGGTTAGGGGGAAGTAGTGTAGTTACAGGACATCACGGAGGGTTAGGGGGAGGTAGTGTAGTTACAGGACATCACGGAGGGTTAGGGGGAACTAGTGTAGTTACAGGACATCACGGAGGGTTAGGGGGAGGTAGTGTAGTTACAGGACATCACGGAGGGTTAGGGGGAAGTAGTGTAGTTACAGGACATCACGGAGGGTTAGGGGGAGGTAGTGTAGTTACAGGACATCACAGAGGGTTAGGGGGAACTAGTGTAGTTACAGGACATCACGGAGGGTTAGGGGGAGGTAGTGTAGTTACAGGTGTCGTGTCTTTGGCATCATTAAAGTGAAGACTGTTATTTTATCAAATCAATTCTCTGTAATTATTATTACGTGATTAAACTAATCATGTAAATGTAATTAACTAGGAAGTTGGGGCACCAAGGAAAATCTTGAGATTACAAAGTTATAATTTTCCTAATAACTTTTCATATCTGATCAATTAGTCTTTTAATTAATGAATTATTCTTTACCTCACGTTAGTCTCATTCCAAACGTCGTAGTTGTTGGTTATCTGCACGAACCCAGTTTTCACTATGAATCATCCATACATCAATTGTCTTAATCATTTATTTACAAACTAACTAAATAATCACAGAAATGCATAACAAACAAACAGTAGATATGGTTACAAGGAAATGATAGGGGATGTGCCCTAGTGGGCTAAACCGGTATGGCGGCTTGGTAGACAAAGGGACTGAAAAGGGCGCGAAAGACAAAAGTCACTACACAGTTGATAATTATATTGATTGAAATGCTAATCATTTGCACATGAACGCTCACTCATTCGGGAATAATTGCAATCAATATATATTTACGCTCAGTGATCTCTGTTGGAATCGTCCGTCTTTTTGTTGGAAAGTTCATCCGCTTGTCTCCATCTGCTTCCAAGGAGTCTTTCGTGGTTAGAATGGATACTTCAGAGTCCAATTCAGAAATGTTCTTATTGTATAGATGTTTCGGCGGTTGTCAGTCTTCGCATTCAATGGTACATAATTCCTAGCTGCAGACTAGTAATTAGTATCGAAGAGTTGCTCTTATTCTGTCTGATCGATAGTCTGTTTAACCACATGGTATGGTTAAGAATTCAGCTACCATTACAACCTTAGCTTATCCTGAGGTAAGCATGGTCTGAAGGGAATTTCTTCAGGTGGGGATTATATTCGTAACAGTAGAAAAGGGCTGTCCTATGACGCCAGATCGATGTCTGTGCTCATGGCGGCGGGCCAATGACTTAGTTAAACTTTAAACAGAAATACAATTCTCTCACATTAACGGTTCAACATCACCTTACATAATTTCACAAATAGTTTCATCTTTACTCATTCGTTTTATACAATAATTAGATGCAAACCTCAGAACGGAGGCTCCTGTATAAACAGAGTTATGGTAATGTGGCTGTATTGTCTTTCCTGAGGTCACAATCATACAACAAAATGGACCGGGTCGTAGCTGGCTTCTCCACCGACCGTTTACACATTCTCCAAAACATGGATATTGTTCAGTTCTCAAGTTCTGTGATGTAGAAGAAGTTCCTTTGTTCTCTCTGTCTCTCTTTCTGCTTGGCCATGAGGGAGAGTCTCCTCCAGGAATGTACGACCTGAGATAACAGAACCTGGGTGTAAGAGGGAGAGAGGGGGAAGGCACTCGCTATGCCCAAAGAGGGCCACGTCATGACACAGGACATCATGGAGGGTTAGGGGGAGGTAGTGTAGTTACAGGACATCATGGAGGGTCTCTGGTCCGGTGTCTGGAAGCTGTCACAATTCACTCATTAAAGTGTTGTATACATGTCTCTTTCCAGACCTGATAGGAGGATTTGCTGACTTCTCGTCTCCTGCTGCCTCTGTCGGCCTCTCCACAGTACCTGGTGAGTTTAGAAAGCATTAGAATATTCAGAGATTTTTATAGTTTATAGTCTAGTTTATCCACTATAAAAAAAAATCCTCTCTTTTCTCCTTCTCTCCAGCCTCCAGTGGGAACGGTGACTTTGGGGACTGGAATGCTTTCCCTGGCGGCCAGGCCCCCGTCCCCACCCCCTTCGCCCAGCCTCTGCCCCCCAGCAACACTGACCTGTTTGGGGCTCTGTCGGCCAGCTCTGCACCAGCTCCAGCTTCCGCTGACCTGTTTGACCTGATGGGCCCGGGCCAGACCCAGTCGCTCTCTGCCTCTCAGAGCCTCACCTTTAATATGACCAACACACAGACCATCAGCAGCACCATGCCACAGTCCAGATCACTGGTAAGAATACAGGACAGACGGGACAGTAATTTACATCGTAAATTGTATTTATTGTGTCTGATCCACTGTTAATGAGAGGAGTGGCAGTAACTGCCTGTGCTTTAGAGGAACACACACGAGAGAGAAACGGCAGAGAGCCACGGTTTGCAGATGCTCCACCTTCCCTAGGGACAAACACACACACACAATGAGAAGGAACCAGTTTGAGTCAGAAAACCATTCAATCTAATACAAGGTTGTTTGCATAGATAATATGTGCATGTTAAAAACCTGACCTACTTAAAGACCAGCTTAGTTTAGCAGAATAATAAAACCTGACCTACTTAAAGACCAGCTTAGTTTAGCAGAATAATAAAACTTGACCTACTTAAAGACCAGCTTAGTTTAGCAGAATAATAAAACCTGACCTACTTAAAAAAGACCAGCTTAGTTTAGCAGAATAATAAAACCTGACCTACTTAAAAAAAGACCAGCTTAGTTTAGCAGAATAATAAAACTTGACCTACTTAAAGACCAGCTTAGTTTAGCAGAATAATAAAACCTGACCTACTTAAAAAAGACCAGCTTAGTTTAGCAGAATAATAAAACCTGACCTACTTAAAAAAGACCAGCTTAGTTTAGCAGAATAATAAAACCTGACCTACTTAAAGACCAGATTAGTTTAGCAGAATAATAAAACCTGACCTACTTAAAAAAGACCAGCTTAGTTTAGCAGAATAATAAAACCTGACCTACTTAAAAAAGACCAGCTTAGTTTAGCAGAATAATAAAACCTGACCTACTTAAAGACCAACTTAGTTAAGCAGAATAATAAAACCTGACCTACTTAAAAAAGACCAGCTTAGTTTAGCAGAATAATAAAACCTGACCCACAATCCTGTTCATTCTGGTGAGATGTGTTTCCATGTAGATGCCTTCAGAGCCAGCAGTTCAACCTTCATATGTCACCATTATATAGGTACCTTTAACATTACTATCTATTGGAACTGTCGCCCCCCTTCCAGTTGATGGGTGGGCCGTTGCAGCCCCAGCAGCAGCAAGTCATGCTGGGTACCCAGGGTTCCATGGGGTCAGCAATCCCCTCCACCTGGTCTGACTCTTCGGTCAACATCAGCCTGGACTTCCTGGCACCTGGCGTGCAGCCCCCCAAACCTGTCCAGCCCACCCTCAACACACTCCAAGGTGAGCCTAGTGTGTTGTAGTATAGACTGGGATAGAAAGAGTACTGTGTTTCTGGAGGGGGTTCAAAACGCTGCTCAATGTCTGTTGAACAAAACGTTGATGATCCATTCAGTTGTGGAGCATCTAAGATCCTCAGGGTGTGGAACGTTCTTCCTGTTGGAGGGATGGGCACAAGACCATTCAAAAGGCTTTAGGTTCAGTCAGAATGGAAGAATTTTATTTTTTTAATTCATTTTTATTTAACCTTAAGAGTACTATTCTTGGGACTCCTTGTTCAGTATGGAATAGAAGGATGCTTGGTACAACTTGTGAAGTGTATGAGGAGAGTGTGAACCTGTGTGTGAGGTCATGCTGTCTTCTGACTCCACTTCCTGTTTCTGTCTTCTAGGAGGCCAGCCCCTCCCACCCGTCAACATGCTCTCCCAGGGATTCGCCGGCATGGGCCTCGCACCCGCCCCCATCAGACCGGCAACAACTCCCATGATGCACCCTGGTGCTGGGATGGGCATGGGCCACAGCCAGGGCATGATGGGAATGGGCATGAACATGGGTGCCATGCCCCAGGCTAACATGACCATGGGCATGCCTGGTGCTATGGGCATCAGGATGCCAGCCATGTCTATGGGCTCTGGCACGGTACAGCAGCAGCCCAAGCAAGGATCGGGCGCATTCGCAGATTTCTGCAACTTCAGGAAGTGAGGGAAGAGAAGTGAAAGAGAGGAGGAGGGCTGTTGTTTCTATTTTTCTCTCCATCAATCGACCGTCTGTGAAGGATTGTAAAGAGCTGCAAACAAAGAGTACTTGAATGTTGTCAAATATCAAATACTGACTGCCACCCCTCCATTTCCTCTTTCTATCTTTTTTAAGTGATGTATAAAGACATTCATGTATATTCATATATGTATGTTTTAATCAGTTCCAAGAGGGTGTCCAGTAATGGTTGTGTGCTGTTCGGGTTTGAATCGGAGAGAGAGAGAGAACAACTAGGAGGGAGAGAGAGAGAAACCGTAACAGAATGAGACTCAGATTTTTTACTTTAAAATGTAAGCCAAACAAAAAGCAGTGATTTCAAAGTTAAACAACCCATACAATTATATGCACAAGGATGACTTTTAAACTTGTATGGCTTAACTTTGCAATAATGTTGTTTTGTTTTGAATTGCATTTTTTTTAAATAATTCTGTTACCATGGAATTGCCCATATGAATCTTCCTTGAAGAGAATGTCAGTAGGGTTTTTGCTTTACTTAACCATTTAAATGTCCAGAGTAGTAAAACTATAGTTTCATATCATAATCCCACCCCAATAACTCCCCATCTCTTTTAGAATGTTAAGTTACCTCCACCTGTCCCTTACCTACAACTGTAAATATTACTGGTGCGACGGACAAATAAGTTATTGAGTTCTTGATTATATGATGATGCCGTGAAGTGTGTGTCGATTGGACGGAATCAGATGTCAATCAAGACGTTGCTATGGCGTCAGTCTTTTAATACTTACTTTATATATCAGCGTTCCACACTCCCAATGTGGCATTTCTGTTCAATATTAGATTTAACAGATCAATCAATCCTTTATTGATGGATTTAATAACTGAATGAATGAGAAATAATTAAAAGCTGTTAAATGAGGAAGCTGTGGTAATGATAAAACAGATCTCCTTTGTGGCCTTTCTTATGGGTATATATTTTTTTAAGAAATATAATCTTTTTCCTTGCATCCAAGTAAGATAATCAGTAGATGTAGGAACAGCCTCCTGGTGGGCTGTGTTCTTTAAGTACAGCACATGGTGCCTGAGACGGAGGCCTTTTTCCTTCATTCTAACTTACAGGAGACAGACGGAGAGACGATACAGTGGTTAAGACTGTTACTGTTAGGAGTCTACAGCACAGTATGTTTGTGTGGTTCTTACTGTGCCCTCTGGCCCCTGGGAGCCTCTGGGAGTTGGGGGAAGTTGCCCCTAGATGCTGCTCTTGGGTCAGTTTTGCATCCCCCCCACAAATGGTTGGGATTGTGGGAGGGGAAGCTGATCCTAGATCTGTACTTGGGGGAAACGTCACCCCAGAGCGTACAGTATCTCTGAAGGAGGTTTCTCACAGTCCAGGTTTAGGAGAGGATTTTTCTTTTTTGGAATTCATCCCATATAGCACCCTATTCACTTTGTAGTGCACTACTTCCAACCAGGGCCCATAGGACTCGGCTCAAAAGTAGTGCACTATATAGGAAATGGGTGCAATTTGGGATGCACTCTGTACATGTTGAAGCCAGGCCCATCTCTACCAGGCCAGTACCTCCCATGTAGACTCATCCGGCTCAGAGATGTCTTCTTCCATGACTTGGGGTCAATTCTGGAGGTACACTGAAATTCCAATTTTCTTCAATGCTTTTCAATGAGAATTTTTTACAATTTGGTTTACTTTCTGAATTGACTGGAGCCCAACCCTGGACAGTAGTCTGTCTGAGAGGAGGCCAACATCCATCCACTCTTTGTTTTAAGAGATGATGTCTTTAAGGGGTTGTGTTTATTCTTTTGTTGTTTTGTTACATTTTTTCTACTTATTATAATTGTTCTGAGATCTTTGGTAATGTGGGATTGTTACTGAAAAGAAAACACTAGTTTATGCAAATGTGTAAAAAGAAAAAGCAAAACATCACCAACGAAAGAAGCCTTGAAGATGTTGTTTTTCTTTGATTTGATTGGCCCATCATGAATCTGACATTAAAACAGTTGATTACAGTTTGGTAATTAAGTGTTTATTTCACCTAAGACCAACTTGGTTACTACTGCATTGGAGTAGAGCAGTGGCCTTGGAACCTGCTGAGACACACACAGTGTAGCCCTACACACACACACACACACACACACACAGTGTAGCCCTACACACACACACACACACATACACAGTGCAGCCCAACACACACACACACACAGTGTAGCCCTACACACACACACACATACACAGTGCAGCCCTACACACACACACACACACACATACACAGTGCAGCCCTACACACACACACACACACACACACATACACAGTGCAGCCCTACACACACACACACACACACATACACAGTGCAGCCCTACACACACACACACACACATACACAGTGCAGCCCTACACACACATACACAGTGCAGCCCAACACACACACACACAGTGTAGCCCTACACACACACACACACACACACATACACAGTGCAGCCCAACACACACACACAGTACAGCCATCTGGCCAGTGCATCGGTATGCAACCATGTGGAGGACCTTGGCTTGGGAATGAATAGATCAGATTGAGGTATAAGAAAGTAATTACAGACAGGTGCTGCAGGATAATGTCTTATCTCAGACACAGTTTTAACAATTAACAGATACTGCACAACACAGCTCCAAGATATTATGGAAAATGTGCAATACTGAAGGTTCAGGTTTATTGTCCTTGGGTAACCTCTGTAGTTTATAGACAAAGCAGCAGCTACACAAAACCAATGACCTGCAATACATCAAGCTGATGTGGCCATGAAAGAATAAAGCACAATCTGAAATGTCTAGACAAAATAAGAGTTGCTGCTTAGTGCCATCTGCAATCTGAAGCTTCTCCATTATTCATAACACACATGAGGTCCTCTGAGACCAGACCACACTGCCATTTCTGCTCTGACAGAGAAAAGCAAGATAATGGGACTAACAGTAGGCGTTCCTCTTTTCAGTGGCAATATGCCTCCATATGTTATCTGGAGTTGGCAGGCTGGGCATAGCATGGATGACATTTATGGGTTTCTGCATTGATGCAGTTGTGTTTGAGATTATAATCTGCATATTTACGACATTTATTAGGTTAGGCTACTTTTAGATCACATTTTAATCCTCACTATATCCAGAAAAAGTGAAATCAAAGTAGAGAAATTCCCATTTCTCTTTACAGTTCCATCTTTATATGAACACTTTTCTACAATGATTTAAATATTTATGTTTTTCTTTTCCAACGACTCAGTGAGATGTCTTAGAATGAGACTATAGTGCCCTCTGGCGGTTATTTACAGTTGTGCACACCATGCCTGCATTCGAATGAGTCTATACTGCCCTCTGGTGGTTATTTACAGTGGTGCACACCATGCCTGCATTTCAATACTGTGTTTCATATTTCATATGACCCAGAGGCAAAGACCAGATGAGAAACGACAAGAGAAGACAGCTTGGTAATTCATGTTTTATTTCTAGTTAATGTCTGTCTGCGTAAAGCAGAGAATATCAATATGATATGCAGTAGCAGTGAGACTTCCAGGTTGGTCTAAACCAGTGTAGATACTGTAGGTCTTGCTGGATGGATCTTGGTAAAGCTTCAACGCGTTGGACCTTCAGGTCAAGTAACTTTCCTGGAGGGTTGCCACTAGCCCGGGCGGCAGTGTCGGTTTCTGTTCACGTTTGGCATGAAAACTCCAAAAGAAGTTGGCAAGAGAGCAGGAACAGACTGTTTTCCAGTTCCAGACTAGGTTGCCACCCCTGCTGGCTAGAACACACAATAGATTCAGAGTGGTTGTAGGTTGACTAGAAGCACGTTCTCTCCCCGTATGAAGAGCTGGTTGACGTGGCGCGTGTGAACCCTCCCGTAGGGCTGGGACACTTCTTTCTTCTGGGACCCTGTTCTCTTGGGCCCCTCAGTCCCTGACTCCTGACCTTTAACATTTGACCCCTGGGTCTTACCTGTGGCCCCTAGGGCTCCGGGGTCATCGCCCACTGGGGGCCCAACTGTGGCCCTTGCAAGTCGGGGGTCCACTGCCCTAGGGTCTCCTCTCCTTCTGGGGTCCCCTCTATTGGGGTCCCGTCGTCTGCTGTCTCTGGTTTGGGTCTCAGGCGGGGGATGGAGGGGTTCAGCTTTCCTCTTGTCTATCTGCTTCTTCTCCTCACATTCTCTCAGCGCCGCACTCTCCTGGAGTTTCAGCTTGTCAAAGAGCTAGGGAAGGAGAGGGATAGCTAATCAGTTTCTTTTCTGATTGCAGAGAATGATAATGGCTGTACCTTTTTTAGTGAGTGACACATGATCTGGAAATGTCATCATCTGCATCCAAGACAACACCCTATTCTCTAGAACGCACCACTAGACTAGAGGATCCGAGCCCTTCGGTGGCACCAGACCTACCCGTGTGACAGTGAGGGCCTTCTCATGGTAGAGAGCTTCACCCAGCAGAGGTTCCCTGTAGGTCTCATCTACATCTACCATCGCCTAACAGGGAGAGACAGGAAAGGGAATAGAGGGTGAGGGGAGAGATTGAGAGCGAGGACAGCGATGTGTAAGGTTATTTGAGCACTGTCTTACACAAGACTATAGTCTAGTCTGCAAGCCTCCTGTCGAGAGGCGGTGGAGGGCATGGGTAGGGTAAGGGTCGGGTAAGAGCGAGAGAAGGGGGTGAGCTCTCACCATGTTCCAGAACTTGTCGAAGGCCACTATGAAGCCAGAACACACTCCACGGAGCCCCTTGAAGGTTCTGATGTGAACTTTCACCCTGATCCTCTCCTGCACGCAGCGGTGCAGCTCCCCCAGAGGACTTCCTGTATGGACTGTATAAACAGGAAGTAGACATTAAATAGAATTCACCTGGCTGTCAACCACAAGTTTGACTCATCAATAATGCCCCACATATCAATGAAGAGTTTTAATTTGCCTAAATATGTGGCAATATGAGACAATGATCATAAGTAAGAATGAAAGAGGTCATGTTTTGATCTGAAACCAAACCACCAAAAACTAAAGGATTCAAAGCAGGCCTACAATAGGTAGAAATAATTCACGACATACGAGGCATCCTGGTCAGGACATTCTTGGGAGCCTTCTGTATTCTACAACGGCGGGCAGTGCCGCTGGTCCCCTCCTCTCCATCTTCTCCCTCTATCGGGTTGTTCACCATCAACCTCTTCAGTTTCTCTATCCTCTCCGGATCCGCTACACCTTTCCTGGCTTTCCTCTGTTTTTTCTCCACGTTCTCCGGCTTGGCGCGGCCCCGTCCCCCCTTTAGAAAGCTCTCATACTCGGCTATGTTGTTGAAGCATTTCACGTTTGGGTATGGAAGAGGCACAGTAGCCGAGTATAGCGCCAGGAGTGGATCAAATTTATCGGAGGTGACGTCCAACTTTGCCGCGATATCATCATCTTCTTCTGCCGTATGTTCGGTTGCATCTGAAGCACATGCACTTGTTGATTCTCTCTCTTTCTTTTCTGATTCTGGACATTTTTGTTGTTTATCTCCTCTTCTTTCCCTCTCCTCCATGTTTAAAACAAATGCAGACATGCACGACGCTGAGAATCATGGGAAAGTTAGTCTTCTTCCGCTTCCTTTCTCTATTTTCACCAGGCGAGGGCGCTGAAGGACCATGCAGCAGATTTGAGGCAGCTGCAGCTGCAACTAAATTACATATTAGTCGTCTGTAAGCTTTGTTTTTTATAAAAAAATTTAAAGGGAATTACGTACAGGAACCGAACCAAAAGAAAATCAACAAAAACTATTTATATTCGTTTGTTTTTGTTTCTTGCTTTTTTGTATTGAGATCGTAGATGAGATACTGTCCCGGAACAGAAATTCGCAGTATATGTTCGTGTAGGACCTATTTGATGGATGGACTGTATACCATCACTGGTGAAAATAACTTGTGTTCTGTCCTTTGTCAGCTACATTCTCACAAAAACATTCATACTAATAACTTACAGCACTGCCTCGACAATAGCATCACTTACATTGATTCACCTAAAGTAAACTAAGTTATAACATTGTTTTAAGGAATAATTAAAATCATGGACCGAAGAGGATGAAAACCATTTGTAAGTACACTATATACAAAAGTATGTGGACATCCCTTCACATTATTGGATTCGGCTATTTCAGCCAAACCAGTTGCTGACAGGTCTAGAAAATCGAGCACACAGCCATGCAATCTCCATAGACAAACATCTGCAGTAGAATGGCCTTGTTGAAGAGCTCAGTGACTTTCAACGTCGTACTTTCCAACAAGTCAGTCAGTTCATCAAATTTCTGCCCTGCTTGAGGTGCCCCAGTCAACTGTAAGTGCTGTTATTGTGAAGTGGAAACGTCTAGGAGAAACAACTTCTCAGCCGCGAATTGGTAGGCCACACAAGCTCAGTAAACTGGACCGCCGTAGCGCATAAACATCGTCTGTCCTCGGTTGCAACACTCACTACCAAGTTTAAACTGTCTCTGGAAGCAACGTCAACACAAGAACTGTTCGTCAGGAGCTTCGTGACATGGGTTTCTATGGCCGAGCAGCCTCACACAAGCCAAAGATCACCATGTGCAATGCCAAGCGTCGGCTGCTGTGGTGTAAAGCTTGCTGCCATTGGACTCTGGAGCAGTGGAAACGCGTTCTCTGGAGTGATGAATCACACTTCACCATCTGGCAGTCAGATGAATGAAAGTTTGGTGGTGGAGGAGAAATAATGGTCTCTGGCTGTTTTTCATGGTTCGGACTAGGCCCCTTAGTTCCAGTGAAGGAAATCTTAATGCTACAGCATACAATGACATTCTAGACGATTCTGTTCTTCCAACTTTGTGGAAACAGTTTAGGGAAGGCCCTTTTCTGTTTCAGCATGACAATGCACAAAGAGGTCCATGCAGAAATGGTTTGTTGAGATCGGTGTGGAAGAACTTGACTGGCCTGCACAGAGCCCTGACCTCAACCCCATCAAACACCTTTGTGATGTTCGATGGGGCCGACTGCGAGCCAGGCCTAATCGCCCAACATCAGTGCCCAACCTCACTAATGCTCGTGACTGAATGGAAGCAAGTCCCCACAGCAATGTTACAACATCTAGTGGAAAGCCTTCCCAGAAGAGTGGAGGCTGTTATAGCAGCAAAAGGGGGACCAACTCCATATTAATGCCCATGATTTTGGAATGAGATGTCCGACGAGCAGGTGTTCCCATATTTTTGGTAATGTAGCTAGCTAGCCTGTCAGCCTGATCTCAGACTAAATGCGACATAGTTTGATATTACCTTTTGGTATGGTTACATAAGACGGAAGGTTACTTAAGGCAAAAATGAAAGGAGGTTGGTTTGTCAGGGTGGATGGATGGGCGTATAACGCGAATGTCTAGCAACCGAAAGATTCCGTCTTCGAATCTCATGACGGACAACTTTAGCATTTTAGCTAATTAGCAACTTTGCAACTACTTAGCATGTTAGCTAACCCTTTCACTAACCTTAACCCGTTTAGCTAACCTTAACCCTTTAACCTTGTTAGCCAGCTAGCTAACGTTAGCCACAACAAATTGGAATTTGTAACATATCGTATCTTTTGCTAATTCGTAACAAATTTAACATTTTTGCAAATTCGTAACATATCATACGAATTGTAATTTGTAATATCACAGGAACTGGATAATGGACATCCACAGATTAATACATACCATACGAAACGTAACATCATACTAAATGGAGTGTTTCAGATTTACGTACAGAATAATAAGAAATGCTCTGAGACCAGGTTGAGCCTGTGGGTGGGAGTGTTTCTGGTCTTACCTGCAATATTTGCTTCACTAAAATATTGCATATAAGTCGAATATTAAGAAAGCAGAATTTGACATGAAGACCACAGCCAACCTTGTGCTGCTTGTTCTTCTCCCACAGAATCTACATTGATTTAATCTGCTCTGTCCTTTCACACAGAACCCTCATGTTTGGTCCAGTGCCGTGTAGATTACCAGGAGGCATCAAGACGTGCATCCTTCGACCAGTAGCCAGGGTTTTCACCAGCAGCGACAGAATGGCCAAGAGCAAGTTTCAGTACGTCTGTAACTTCGAGACAGACGGCACCTGTCTGAAAAACTGTTACATCGTGGTGCGGTTGGATGGGAGGAACTTCCACAAGTAAGTAGCTGGGGAGTGTATCTGTAGCTCCGGAGAGGAGCTGGGGAGTGTATCTGTAGCTCCGGAGAGGAGCTGGGGGTGTATCTGTAGCTCCGGAGAGGCGCTGGGGGGTGTATCTGTAGCTCCGGAGAGGAGCTGGGGGGTGTATCTGCAGCTCCGGAGAGGAGCTGGGGGGTGTATCTGCAGCTCCGGAGAGGAGCTGGGGGGTGTATCTGCAGCTCCGGAGAGGAGCTGGGGGGTGTATCTGCAGCTCCGGAGAGGAGCTGGGGGTGTATCTGTAGCTCCGGAGAGGAGCTGGGGGGTGTATCTGTAGCTCCGGAGAGGAGCTGGGGGGTGTATCTGTAGCTCCGGAGAGGAGCTGGGGGGTGTATCTGCAGCTCCGGAGAGGAGCTGGGGGGTGTATCTGCAGCTCCGAAGAGGAGCTGGGGGGTGTATCTGCAGCTCCGGAGAGGAGCTGGGGGGTGTATCTGCAGCTCTGGAGAGGAGCTGGGGGGTGTATCTGTAGCTCCGGAGAGGAGCTGGGGGGTGTATCTGCAGCTCCGGAGAGGAGCTGGGGGGTGTATCTGCAGCTCCGGAGAGGAGCTGGGGGGTGTATCTGCAGCTCCGGAGAGGAGCTGGGGGGTGTATCTGCAGCTCCGGAGAGGCGCTGGGGGGTGTATCTGTAGCTCCGGAGAGGCGCTGGGGGGTGTATCTGTAGCTCCGGAGAGGCGCTGGGGGGTGTATCTGTAGCTCCGGAGAGGCGCTGGGGGGTGTATCTGTAGCTCCGGAGAGGAGCTGGGGGGTGTATCTGTAGCTCCGGAGAGGCGCTGGGGGGTGTATCTGTAGCTCCGGAGAGGCGCTGGGGGGTGTATCTGCAGCTCCGGAGAGGAGCTGGGGGGTGTATCTGCAGCTCCGAAGAGGAGCTGGGGGGTGTATCTGCAGCTCCGAAGAGGAGCTGGGGGGTGTATCTGCAGCTCCGGAGAGGAGCTGGGGGGTGTATCTGCAGCTCCGGAGAGGAGCTGGGGGGTGTATCTGCAGCTCCGGAGAGGCGCTGGGGGGTGTATCTGTAGCTCCGGAGAGGCGCTGGGGGGTGTATCTGTAGCTCCGGAGAGGCGCTGGGGGGTGTATCTGTAGCTCCGGAGAGGCGCTGGGGGGTGTATCTGTAGCTCCGGAGAGGAGCTGGGGGGTGTATCTGCAGCTCAGGAGAGGAGCTGGGGTGTGTATCTGCAGCTCAGGAGAGGAGCTGGGGTGTGTATCTGTAGCTCCGGAGAGGAGCTGGGGGGTGTATCTGCAGCTCCGGAGAGGAGCTGGGGGGTGTATCTGTAGCTCCGGAGAGGAGCTGGGGGGTGTATCTGTAGCTCCGGAGAGGAGCTGGGGGGTGTATCTGTAGCTCCGGAGAGGAGCTGGGGAGTGTATCTGTAGCTCCGGAGAGGAGCTGGGGGGTGTATCTGTAGCTCCGGAGAGGAGCTGGGGGGTGTATCTGTAGCTCCGGAGAGGCGCTGGGGGGTGTATCTGTAGCTCCGGAGAGGCGCTGGGGGGTGTATCTGCAGCTCCGGAGAGGAGCTGGGGGGTGTATCTGCAGCTCCGAAGAGGAGCTGGGGGGTGTATCTGCAGCTCCGAAGAGGAGCTGGGGGGTGTATCTGCAGCTCCGGAGAGGAGCTGGGGGGTGTATCTGCAGCTCCGGAGAGGAGCTGGGGGGTGTATCTGCAGCTCCGGAGAGGCGCTGGGGGGTGTATCTGTAGCTCCGGAGAGGCGCTGGGGGGTGTATCTGTAGCTCCGGAGAGGCGCTGGGGGGTGTATCTGTAGCTCCGGAGAGGCGCTGGGGGGTGTATCTGTAGCTCCGGAGAGGAGCTGGGGGGTGTATCTGCAGCTCAGGAGAGGAGCTGGGGTGTGTATCTGTAGCTCCGGAGAGGAGCTGGGGGGTGTATCTGCAGCTCCGGAGAGGAGCTGGGGGGTGTATCTGTAGCTCCGGAGAGGAGCTGGGGGGTGTATCTGTAGCTCCGGAGAGGAGCTGGGGGGTGTATCTGTAGCTCCGGAGAGGAGCTGGGGAGTGTATCTGTAGCTCCGGAGAGGAGCTGGGGGGTGTATCTGTAGCTCCGGAGAGGAGCTGGGGGGTGTATCTGTAGCTCCGGAGAGGAGCTGGGGGGTGTATCTGTAGCTCCGGAGAGGAGCTGGGGGGTGTATCTGTAGCTCCGGAGAGGCGCTGGGGGGTGTATCTGCAGCTCCGGAGAGGAGCTGGGGGGTGTATCTGTAGCTCCGGAGAGGATGCGCACCCTTGAAGTGGACTGGGGTAACTGAACGAGAAGCCATGTGACCAATTACCACTAGTGTGTTAGTATCTGTAGCTTGACTGACCCACTGACTGACTGACTGACTGACCCACCCACTGACTGACCCTCTGACTGACTGACTGACTGACCCTCTGACTGACTGACCCACTGACTGGCTGACCCACTGTCTGACTGACTGACTGACCCACCCACTGACTGACTGACTGACCCACTGACTGACTGACCCACTGACTGATTGACCCACTGACCGACTGACTGACCCTCTGACTGACTGACTGACCAACTGACTGACTGACCAACTGACTGACAGACCAACTGACTGACTGACCAACTGACTGACTGACCAACTGACTGACAGACCAACTGACCGACTGACTGACCGACCCGCTGACCGACTGACTGACCGACCGACTGACCGACCCGCTGACCGACTGACTGACCCGCTGACTGACCCGCTGACCGACTGACTGACTGACCCACTGACTGACCCACTGACCGACCCGCTGACCGACTGACCGACTGACTGACACCCGCTGACCGACTGACTGACCCACTGACTGACTGACCCACTGACTGACTGACCCGCTGACTGACTGACCCGCTGGCCGACTGACTGACCCGCTGGCCGACTGACTGACCCGCTGGCCGACTGACTGACCCGCTGGCCGACTGACTGACCCGCTGGCCGACTGACTGACCCGCTGACCGACTGACTGACCCGCTGACCGACTGGCTGACCGACCCGCTGGCCGACTGACTGACCTGACCCACTGACTGACCGACTGACCCACTGACCGACTGACCCACTGACCGACTGACTGACCCGCTGGCCGACTGACTGACCCGCTGGCCGACTGACTGACCCGCTGGCCGACTGACTGACCCGCTGACCGACTGACTGACCCGCTGACCGACTGGCTGACCGACTGACCGACCCGCTGGCCGACTGACTGACCTGACCCACTGACTGACCGACTGACCCACTGACCGACTGACCCACTGACCGACTGACTGACTGACACACAGACTGACCCACCCACTGACTGACCCACTGACTGACTGACCTGCTGACTGACTGATTGACCCGCTGACTGACTGATTGACCCGCTGACTGACTGACTGACTGACTAATTGACCCGCTGACTGACTGACTGATAGACCCACTGACTGACCCACTCACTCATCCACTGACTGACTGACTGACCCACTCACTCATCCACTGACTGACTGACCCACTCGTTGACTGACTGACTGACCCACTCACTCATCCACTGACTGACTGACTGACCCACTCACTCATCCACTGACTGACTGACCCACTCGTTGACTGACTGACTGACTGACCCACTCGTTGACTGACTGACCCACTCGTTGACTGACTGACTGACTGACCCACTCGTTGACTGACTGACTGACTGACCCACTCGTTGACTGACTGACTGTCCCACTTGTTGACTGACTGACTGACTGACTCGTTGACTGACTGTCCCTGTGTTGCTGTAGGTTTGCAGAGCAGCACAACTTCCTGAAGCCCAACGACGACAGAGCTCTGGGTCTGATGACGTGCAGCGCCAGGTCTGTCATGGAGGACCTGGATGACATCATCATCTCGTACGGACAGAGTGACGAGTTCAGCTTCGTCCTCAAGAGGACCTCTGGTTCAAAAGGAGAGCCAGGTAATAACATACATGTACAGAGACACACACCACCACACACACTCACCAACCACAGCCACGCACAAATGTTTATTGCATTTGAGTGACCCCTCACTTTTCTCCTCTACCTTCCCCCACTCCTCCACCCTCCTCTACCTTCCACCCTCCTCTACCTTCCCCCACTCCTCCACCCTCCTCTACCTTCCCCCACTCCTCCACCCTCCTCTACCTTCCCCCACTCCACCACCATCCTTTACCTTCCACCCTCTACCTTCGCCCCTCCTCTACCTTCCACCCTCCTCTACCTTCGCCCCTCCTCTACCTTCACCCCCACTCTACCTTCCTTCCTCCACCCTCCTCTACCTTCCACCCTTCTCTACCTTCCTCCTCTATCTTCCCCACCCTCTACCCTCCACTCTTCCACCCTCCTCTACCTTCCCCCCTCCTCTACCCTCCACTCTTCTACCCTCCTCTACCTTCCTCCACCCTTCTCTACCTTCCTCTACCTTCGCCCCTCTGCCTTCCCCCCTCTACCCTCCACTCCTCCACCCTCCTCTACCTTCCACCCTCCTCTACCCTCCATTCCTCCACCCTCCTCTACCTTCGCCCCCACTCTACCTTCGCCCCCACTCTACCTTCCTTCCTCCACTCCTCCACCCTCCTCTACCCTTCCACCCTCCTCTATCCTTCCACCCTGCTCTATCCTTCCACCCTCCTCTACCTTTCTCCACCCTCCTCTACCTTCGCCCCTCCTCTACCTTCCTTCCTCCACTCCTCCACCCTCCTCTACCTTCATCCACCCTCCTCTACCTTCATCCACCCTCCTCTACCTTCATCCACCCTCCTCTACCTTCATCCACCCTCCTCTACCCTTCCACCCTCCTCTACCTTCCATCCTCCACTCTTCCCCCCTCCTCTACCTTCCATCCTCCACTCTTCCCCCCTCCTCTACCTTCCATCCTCCACTCTTCCCCCCTCCTCTACCTTCGCCCCTCTACCTTCCCCCCTCCTCTACCTTCCATCCTCCACTCTTCCCCCCTCCTCTACCTTCCCCCCTCCACTCTTCCCCCCTCCTCTACCTTCCATCCTCCACTCTTCCACCCTCCTCTACCCTTCCACCCTCCTCTACCTTCCATCCTCTACCCTTCCCCCCTCATCTACCTCCATCCTCCACTCTTCCCCCCTCCTCTACCTTCCATCCTCTACCCTTCCCCCCTCATCTACCTTCCATCCTCCACTCTTCCCCCCTCATCTACCTTCCATCCTCCACTCTTCCCCCCTCCTCTACCTCCATCCTCCACTCTTCCCCCCTCCTCTACCTTCCATCCTCCACTCTTCCACCCTCCTACCTTCCCCTCTCCACTCTTCCACCCTCCTCTACCTTCCATCCTCCACTCTTCCCCCCTCCTCTACCTTCCATCCTCCACTCTTCCCCCCTCCTCTACCTTCCATCCTCCACTCTTCCCCCCTCCTCTACCTTCCATCCTCCACTCATCCCCCCTCCTCTACCTTCCCCCCTCCACTCTTCCCCCCTCCTCTACCTTCGCCCCTCCTCTACCTTCCCCCTCCTCTACCTTCCCCCCTCCACTCTTCCACCCTCCTCTACCTTCGCCCCTCCTCTACCTTCGCCCCTCCTCTACCTTCGCCCCTCCTCTACCTTCCCCCTCCTCTACCTTCCACCCTCCTCTACCTTCCTCCACCCTCCTCCCCCTCCAGTAAGATGATGACCCATGTAGCGTCCCAGTTCTCCTCTTCCTGTGTGTAGCGTCCCAGTTCTCCTCTTCCTGTGTGTAGCGTCCCAGTTCTCCTCTTCCTGTGTGTAGCGTCCCAGTTCTCCTCTTCCTGTGTGTAGCGTCCCAGTTCTCCTCTTCCTGTGTGTAGCGTCCCAGTTCTCCTCTTCCTGTGTGTAGCGTCACAGTTCTCCTCTTCCTGTGTGTAGCGTCCCAGTTCTCCTCTTCCTGTGTGTAGCGTCCCAGTTCTCCTCTTCCTGTGTGTAGCGTCCCAGTTCTCCTCTTCCTGTGTGTAGCGTCCCAGTTCTCCTCTTCCTGTGTGTAGCGTCCCAGTTCTCCTCTTCCTGTGTGTAGCGTCACAGTTCTCCTCTTCCTGTGTGTAGCGTCCCAGTTCTCCTCTTCCTGTGTGTAGCGTCCCAGTTCTCCTCTTCCTGTGTGTAGCGTCCCAGTTCTCCTCTTCCTGTGTGTAGCGTCCCAGTTCTCCTCTTCCTGTGTGTAGCGTCCCAGTTCTCCTCTTCCTGTGTGTAGCGTCCCAGTTCTCCTCTTCCTGTGTGTAGCGTCACAGTTCTCCTCTTCCTGTGTGTAGCGTCCCAGTTCTCCTCTTCCTGTGTGTTCTACTGAATGGACTACTTCAGAGACCAGCCCCTCCTCTACCCCCCAGGGTTTGACGGGCGGGTGGTTCTGTATCCTAGCAACCGCAACCTCCGGGACTACCTCAGCTGGAGGCAGGCTGACTGTATACACTCGCACTTAAATACTCACATTCTCCTATCCCCCAATACATTATTCTGTGTGTGTGTGTGTGTGTGTGTGTGTGTGTGTGTGTGTGTGTGTGTGTGTGTGTGTGTGTGTGTGTGTGTGTGTGTGTGTGTGTGTGTGTGTGTGTGTGTGTGTGTGTGTGTGTGTGTGTGCTTTGAATACAGTAGATTGTCTTCCACATTTCTGCTCATCTTTCATAATGGTGTGTGTGTTCGCCAGGTCAGTCAACAACCTGTATAACACAGTGTTTTGGACGTTGGTGCAGAAAGGCGGACTCACCACTACACAGGCAGAGGACCGACTAAAGGTGAGAGTTACTCCAGTGAGATTAGCATAATTACAGCTGTGGGGGTGTGTCACAGTTTTAATATATCTGCTCTTTTTGAGGTGTGTAATTTTCTAAAGGGCATCTGCTTGTTAGTCATATCTTTATAATTATTCTGATAATAGCTTTAAATAATAACTACATCATATTTACTTTCACTGGAAACTACCTCAGTTGACCTTTCCATATTTAATTTACCAAGACCTTTAGATACATAATCAAATCTCTATGATCTCTGTCTCTCTGTCTCTCTCTGTCTCTCTCTGTCTCTCTCTCTCTGTCTCTCTCTCTCTCTCTGTCTCTCTCTGTCTGTCTCTGTCTCTCTCTCTCTCTCTCTCTGTCTCTCTCTCTCTCTCTCTCTCTCTCTGTCTCTCTCTCTCTCTCTCTCTCTCTGTCTGTCTGTCTGTCTGTCTGTCTGTCTGTCTGTCTGTCTGTCTGTCTGTCTGTCTGTCTGTCTGTCTGTCTGTCTGTCTGTCTGTCTCTCTCTCTCTGTCTCTCTGTCTCTCTCTCTCTCTCTCTCTCTCTCTGTCTCTCTGTCTGTCTCTCTCTCTCTCTGTCTCTCTGTCTCTCTGTCTCTCTGTCTCTCTCTCTCTCTCTCTCTCTGTCTCTCTGTCTGTCTCTCTCTCCCTCTCTCAATTCAATTCAATTCAAGGGGCTTTATTGGCATGGGAAACATGTGTTAACATTGCCAAAGCAAGTGAGGTAGATATTATACAAAAGTGAAATAAACAATACAAATTAACAGTAAACATTACACATACAGAAGTTTCAAAACAATAAAGACATTACAAATGTTATATTATATATATACAGTGTTGTAACAATGTACAAATGGTTAAAGCACACAAGTTAAAATAAATAAGCATAAATATGGGTTGTATTTACAATGGTGTTTGTTCTTCACTGGTTGCCCTTTTCTTGTGGCAACAGGTCACAAATCTTGCTGCTGTGATGGCACACTGTGGAATTTCTCCCAGTAGATATGGGAGTTTATCAAAATTGGATTTGTTTTCAAATTCTTTGTGGATCTGTGTAATCTGAGGGAAATATGTCTCTCTAATATGGTCATACATTGGGCAGGAGGTTAGGAAGTGCAGCTCAGTTTCCACCTCATTTTGTGGGCAGTGTGCACATAGCCTGTCTTCTCTTGAGAGCCATGTCTGCCTACGGCGGCCTTTCTCAATAGCAAGGCTATGCTCACTGAGTCTGTACATAGTCAAAGCTTTCCTTAAGTTTGGGTCAGTCACAGTGGTCAGGTATTCTGCCACTGTGTACTCTCTGTTTAGGGCCAAATAGCATTCTAGTTTGCTCTGTTTTTTTGTTAATTCTTTCCAATGTGTCAAGTAATTATCTTTTTGTTTTCTCATGATTTGGTTGGGTCTAATTGTGCTGTTGTCCTGGGGCTCTGTGGGGTGTGTTTGTGTTTGTGAACAGAGCCCTAGGACCAGCTTGCTTAGGGGACTCTTCTCCAGGTTCATCTCTCTGTAGGTGATGGCTTTGTTATGGAAGGTTTGGGAATCGCTTCCTTTTAGGTGGTTGTAGAATTTAACGGCTCTTTTCTGGATTTTGATAATTAGTGGGTATCGGCCTAATTCTGCTCTGCATGCATTATTTGGTGTTCTACGTTGTACACGGAGGATATTTTTGCAGAATTCTGCATGCAGAGTCTCAATTTGGTGTTTGTCCCATTTTGTGAAATCTTGGTTGGTGACTCTCTCTCTCTCTGTCTCTCTCTCTGTCTCTATCTCTGTCTCTCTCTCTCTCTCTGTCTGTCTCTCTCTCTGTCTCTCTCTCTCTCTCTCTCTCTCTCTCTCTCTCTCTCTCTCTCTGTGTGTCTGTCTGTCTCTGTCTCTCTCTCTCCCAGAGAACATTGGCTGCAGATAAGAATGAAATACTGTTTTCTGAGTTTGATATCAATTACAACAAGGAGCCTCTGGTCCACAGGAAAGGAACAGCCCTAATCTGAGAAGGTGAGATCTCAGGCTGTGTCCTTAATGCACCCTATTCCCTACATAGAGCCTCTTGTCAGAAGTAGTGGACTATATAGAGAATAGGATGCCACTTCAGATACATTCATAGAAACACGTCCAGGCTTGTGTGTGAGGGTGGTAGGTAGCCTAGTGGTTAAGAGCGTTTGGCCAGTAAGTGAAATGCCACTGGTGCGAATCCCAGAGATGACTAGGTGAACAATCTGCCGATGTGCGCTTGAGCAAAGCACTTAACCCTAATTGCTCCAGGGTCGCCGGCAATAATGGCTGATCCCTGGTCGTGAGCCCATTCCAAGGGTGTCTGGGAGAGTGGGATATGCAAAAAAACTAATTTCCAATTTACACGTGTATAATACATGTGTAAAGTAGGACAAATGGAAGCACCCAACTAATAATTATTATTATGATGGTTAACCCCATCCTTTGCTTCTCTCAAACTCTCTACCCCCCCTCCCTCTCTCCCTCTCTCCCTCCCTCTGTCCCAGCTGGAAGAAACAGTGACCACGAGTGTGAAGCTCCCCAACAAGGAGGAGGAGGAGCCAGTGCCACGAACCAGGAGGCGTGTCAGTGCCCACCGCTGTGACGTCATAGGGGACGAGTTCTGGGAGGAACACCCCAACATTCTAGAAGACGACTGCTGAAAACGTTTCCTAGAGGAGCAGAAACCTGCACAGTGGTTAACGTTGAACATGGACAGAGTCTAGGGCGAGTTTGTTGTACTTCTATGCTCCTGCTGTGGGATGGAGAGGGTTGGAAGCTGTCAGGGACTGTATGGATACTCTTAATCACTAACTCTTGATTGGAACAAACTGTCAGCGGTGGCATAACTCAAACACCATCATGCTCTTTGCTCATGTACTGTATACAAATATTTTAAATACGGCCTGTCTTATGTCTGGAACCATTAAACCAAGAGAATGTGTATTGTTGATGATGTTTTGCCGGTGGTGATGCTGGCATATTATATCATCATAATAAACTAGTAGGCTTACTGTTGGGTGTGTGGGCATGTGCCAGTTAACCAGAGAGAGATCTGCTTGTCTCACTGAGAAGCATGTCTGATCATATGTCTCACTGAGAAGCATGTCTGATCATATGTCTCACTGAGAAGCATGTCTGATCACATGTCTCATGTCTCACTGAGAAGCATGTCTGATCACATGTCTCATGTCTCACCGAGAAGCATGTCTGATCTCATGTCTCACAGAAGCATGTCTGATCACATGTCTCATGTCTCACTGAGAAGCATGTCTGATCATATGTCTCACTGAGAAGCATGTCTGATCATATGTCTCACTGAGAAGCATGTCTGATCATATGTCTCACTGAGAAGCATGTCTGATCACATGTCTCACTGAGAAGCATGTCTGATCATATGTTTCACTGAGAAACATGTCTGATCATATGTCTCACTGAGAAGCATGTCTGATCATATGTCTCACTGAGAAGCATGTCTGATCATATGTCTCACTGAGAAGCATGTCTGATCATATGTCTCACTGAGAAGCATGTCTGATCATATGTCTCACTGAGAAGCATGTCTGATCATATGTCTCACTGAGAAGCATGTCTGATCATATGTCTCACTGAGAAACATGTCTGATCATATGTCTCACTGAGAAGCATGTCTGATCATATGTCTCACTGAGAAGCATGTCTAATCATATGTCTCACTGAGAAGCATGTCTGATCATATGTCTCACTGAGAAGCATGTCTGATCATATGTCTCACTGAGAAGCATCTCTGATCATATGTCTCACTGAGAAGCATCTCTGATCACCTCTGGCTCCTCTATTTGCAGCTGCTTTTGGTCACTTAATCTTCCTTGTGGGTGTGAACTGAATTTCAAATCTCACCATTTCAATTCACAAAGGACAATTCTGTAGTCTTTGAATATTAATGTTTCACCCTGTGTTTCCATGATGTCCCAGCAGGTTTCAGTGTGTGGGCCTGCGTGCGGTGGCTTTTAACGGAAGCACATAGAAATCAATAGCTGACCAATAAATGACTGGTGTTTCGGTGCCAGAGTTCCTTTTAGAAGAGCGAAGCACACTCTGGGCTGTGTGCCACTGCACACTAGACACTTCTAATGTTATCACACACTAGACACTTCTAATGTTATCACACACTAGACACTTCTAATGTTATCACACACTAGACACTTCTAATGTTATCACACACTAGACACTTCTAATGTTATCACACACTAGACACTTCTAATGTTATCACACACTAGACACTTCTAATGTTATCACACACGAGACACTTCTAATATTATCAGACACGAGACACTTCTAATGTTATCACACACTAGACACTTCTAATGTTATCACACACTAGACACTTCTAATATTATCAGACACGAGACACTTCTAATATTATCAGACACGAGACACTTCTAATGTTATCACACACTAGACACTTCTAATATTATCACACACTAGACACTTCTAATATTATCAGACACGAGACACTTCTAATATTATCACACACTAGACACTTCTAATGTTATCACACACTAGACACTTCTAATATTATCAGACACGAGACACTTCTAATGTTATCACACACTAGACACTTCTAATGTTATCAGACCTACTCAAACCACATCCACCTGACTGTGTGTGACATGTTCAACACACCCTGGTTTACAGTGGTTGATAAATGTATACTAGTTGGGCCATGTTAATGTTTTTGGTGGGACAGAGCAAAAACAAGATGAAACCTAGTTTCTCAGGTACAGTATCATCATACACAACACTGGTACAGTAGGCCTACAGCATTCAGATTGCCCTCCACTACCATTCCTGCACAGAGATGATGACGACCCCAGCATGGGCATGGCATGCTGTACTGTACACTACCTGTCTCTCTGCCAAGAAACCACCTGTGTGCTGACAATGACTCACCCAGGGTGCCCACAGCCATATGGGCCCTGGTCAAAAGCAGTGCACTATATAGGGAATAGGGTGCTTTTAGGACATAGGCTGAGCTGTGTGACAGAATTCATCTTTAGTATAAATGTTTTATAGTATTGCCATGACACGTTCTGTATTTTAGAACATTCACATTCGCCTATCATATGACATAGAATGTGTGAAAAATAGAAGATCATGTATTATTTTTGTATATGCTAACGCATACGTGTTAGGGCTACCAATAAACAATATCTAGTCTTCAACCGTTTTCAAAACCGATAGGCTCACAGAAATCGTTGGCGCGTCTCAGTCGAGCGGCCGGTTGCAAGCACGACCAGTTAGTTATAGTGTAGATGGGAGTGGCTGAAAATGAAAGAGGGAATTGAATGAAACAGAAAAGATGCGCTCTGCCTCTGTGGAAGCAACCCGAGCAGATAGAGCAATAGAGTGCTATTGTCGTCAACACATTTAGCCGCCGCATAGGATATGTCGACAGGCAGCTATTATTTGTCCATTGCATATGCATTTTTTTGTATAGATTTTTGCTAGTGATTACATTGTCCGGTTTAAATTGTAACGCTTTATTTTAGCATGAGTCCAGGAGAACGGTTAACCCGATTTGATCTGAGTTCTGTATATTCCGGTCTGAGTCTGTATTTGATTGTCGTTATATGCTGTGTTGGGTCTTTTGTATCCAATCAAAACGCTGCTGCCGGTAAGTCTGTTTATTCGTTACAATAATCAGTAAGTTAATGCATGGAAATTTCATTTTTCTGGATGGCTGATAAATATTTAATGATCATTATTTTGAACTGTGCATAATGTTAGTTCCCTCAGCCCGTTTGCGTTTACTGCTGTTTTAAGTCTTATTTAGTCTTTCTTCGAATAGGCTGTTGTGAATGTTCCCATTCATAACATACGCACGTTTTCTAGTGCAGTCTATTATTTTGACAACTTCTCAAAGAATGTACTGACGTCAGTTTTATATATAGTCAACTACAGAACTTCCTGTTGGCTACCTGTAGAAAGTGCTCCTTTTTTACCTCATGATAAGCTGTTGCCCATACTATTTACCAAGTGAGTTTTCATCTGTACTGAACACAAATACAAACGCAACATCCAACAATTTCAAAGATTCAAATTGAATTGAAAGATTCAAACTGAATTTAAATTACATTTATTGGGCCATTACTGGGAATACAGATATGCATCTGTTGTTCACAGATACCTTTTTAAAAAGTAGGGTGGCAGTGGATCAGAAAACCAGTCAGTACCTGGTGTAACCACCATATGCCTCATGCAGCGCAACACATCTCCTTCACAAAGAGTTGATCAGGCTGTTGATTGTGGCCTGTGGAATGATGTCCCACTCCTCTTCAATGGCTGTCTGAAATTGGTGGATATTGACAAGAACTGGAACGCGCTGTGGTACACGTCAATCCAGAGCATCCCAAACATGCTCAAAGGGTGACATGTCTGGTGAGTATGCAGGCAATGGAAGAACTGGGACATTTCCACTTCCAGGAAGTGTGTACAGATCCTTGCGACATGGGGCCGTGCATTATCATGCTGAAACATGACGTAGTGGTGATGGATGACTGGTACGACACTGAGACTCAGGATCTCGTCACGGTATCTCTGTGCATTTCAAATTGCTCATACAATAACCCCACCGCCAACGCACTCTGTTCACAACGTTGACATCAGCAAACTGCTCGCCCACACTATGCCATACACATGGTCTGTGGTTGTGAGGCCGGTTGGACGTAATGCCAAATTCTCTAAAATGATGTTGGAGGCAGCTTATGGTAGAGAAATCAACATTAAATTCTCTTGCAACAACTCTGGAAGAAATTCCTGCAGTTAGCATGCCAATTTCACGCTCCCTCAAAACTGGAGACATCTGTGGTGTTGTGTGACAAAACTACACATTTTAGAGTGGATTTTTATTGTCCCCAGCACAAAGTGCACCTGTGTGATGATCATGCTTTTAAATCAGTTTCTTGATATGCCACACCTGTCAGGTGGCTGGATTATCTTGGCAAAGGATAAATCCTCACTAGCAGTGATGTAAACAAATTTGTGCACAAAATGTAAGAGAAATAAGCTTTTTGTGTGTATTGAACATTTTGGGGAACTTTTATTTCAGCTCATAAAACATGGGACCAAAACTTTACATGCGTTTATATTTTTGTTCAGTGTATATTTTTCATGCTGTCTATTTACCACAACAATCCGAGACTGTACTCAACGAGCTGTATAGAGCCCCACAGTGGAGGTATCATAATACCCATAAATCCTAGCAGTCAAACAGGGAAATGGTTCCAATTGTTTTTCCAACATTCATTTTTCCCATAGGGAATTTTTAAAAACTTTTAAATAAGTGTTTTGTGTAGGCTTACCCTGGCGTGACGTTTTGATAACCAGGTAAATCTCTCTCAGACAAGGTGACTTTCATCAATATATTCGTCTTTATTTACTCTCTGATTCTAAAATGCTAATTAGCATCAAAGTAGACATCATGCAAAACTACAAATCCCTACAAGCTCCTGCACGTCATCTCTAGCTGCTGCCTTTTCTATTTAAAACTTGCACAAGACAGTTCACAAAATTGTCAATTTAAAGAAATGTTGGCAATTTATTCATTACTAAATTTAGCTCGCATTAGATAGTTAATCCAGAGATTCTTACCTTTGCCGCGATTCGGCAGTCTCATCCAGATCATCATGGCATTTATAGTTATTTTTGATAGCCACATTAGCAGCTAATTTGCATTTAATTTTGGGGGGGTAAATACAGGCGAATATATTGAGAAGTCACCTTGTCCTAGAGAGATTTACACGGTTATCAAAACGTCACACCAGGGTAAGCCTACTCTTATTTTAAGTGTTTCTAAAATGTGTGGTGAAAAAATGACAGGACCATTTCCTTGTTTGACCGCTAGGTTTTATGGGTATTATGACTCATACTGTGGAACTCTATAGGGTCATAAGCAAACAAGAGCATGCTCATCCAAAGGTGGTGCTCCGAGTGGCCTGTGATTTTAATGCAGAAATACTGAAATCTGTTTTAGCTAATATCTACCAGCATGTCACATATGCAACTCTAGATCATCTTTACTCCACACAGAAATGCATACATAGCTCTCCCTCTCCCTCATTTGGGCAAATCTGACCATAAGTCTATCCTCCTGATTCCTGCTTACAAGCAAAACCTCAAACAGGAAGTTTCGCTGACACGCTCAATATGGAAGTAGTCCAATGAAGCAGATGCTAAGCTACAAGACTATTCTCGAGCGCAGACTGGAATATGTTCTGGGATTCATCCAATGGCATTGAGGAGTTTACCGCATCAGTCACCGGCTTCATTAATAAGTGCATCAACAACATTGTTCCCACAGTGACCGTACGTATATATCCCAACCAGAAGCTATGGATTAAAGGCAACATCCGCACTGAGTTAAAGGCGCTTTCAAGGAGTGGGACACTAATCTGGACGCTTATTAAAAAATCCTGCTAAGCCCTCCGACGAATCATCAAACAGGAAAAGCGTCAATACAGGACTAAGCTCGTCAGATGTGGCAGGGCTTGCAAACTATCACGGATTACAAAGGGAAACCCAGCCACGAGCTTCCCAGTGACTCAAGCCTACCAGACGAGCTAAATACATTCTGTGCTCGCTTCGAGGCAAGCAACACTGAACCATGAATGAGAGCACTAGCTGTTCTGGACGACTGTGTGATCATGCTCTCTGTAGCCGATGAGTAAGAGCTTTAAACAGGTTAACATTCACAAGGCCGCAGGGCCAGACTAATTACCAGGACGTGTACTCAGCTGACCAGCTGGCAAGTGTATTCACTGACATTTTCAACCTCTCCCTGACCAAGTCTGTAATGCCTACATGTTTCAAGCAGACCACCATAGTCCCTGTGCCCAAGAATGCTAAGGTAACCTGTCGAAATGACTATCGAACCATATTACTCACATCTGTAGCTATGAAATGCTTTGGCTCACATCAACACCATCATCTCAGATGGACCCACTCCAATTCACATACCACCCCAACAGATCCACAGATTACGCAATCTATATTGCACTCCACACTGTGTTTTCCAACCTGGAAAAGAGGAACACCTGTGAGATTACTGTTCATTGACTACAGCTCAGCATTCAACACCATAGTGCCTCCAATCTCATCACTAAGCTAAGGACCCTGGAACTGAACACCTCCATCTGCAACTGGATCCTGGACACTCTGATGGGCCGCCCCCAGGGGGTGAGGGTAGGCAACAACACATCTGCGACTGGATCCTGGACACTCTGATGGGCCGCCCCCAGGGGGTGAGGGTAGGCAGCAACACATCTGCGACTGGATCCTGGACACTCTGATGGGCCGCCCCCAGGGGGTGAGGGTAGGCAACAACACATCTGCGACTGTGTGGCCGCGCACGACTCCAACACCATCATTAAGTTTGCAGATGACATGACAGTGGTAGGCCTGATCAACAACGACAATGAGACAACCTATAGGGAGGAGGTCAGAGACCTGACAGTGTGGTGCCAGAACAACAACGTGAGCAAGATATGAGCAAAACAAAGGAGCTGATCATGGACAACAGGAAATGTAAGGCCCACATTCACATCGACAGGGCTGTAGTGGAGCAGGTCGAGACCTTCAAGATCCTCGGTGTCCATATCACTAAGGATCTATCATGGTCAACACACACCAAAACATTCATGAAAAGGGCACGACAACGCCTTTTCCCCTTCAGGATCTTCCAATTGGCTCATTTATCCCCCCCCCCCTCCTCTCCCCTATAACTATTCCCCAGGTTGTTGCTGTAAATGAAAATGTGTTCGCAGTCAATTTATCTGGTAAAATTAGGGTTAAAAAATAAATGAAATAAAAAAGGAGGCCAAAAAGATTTGGCATTGGCGTTCAGATCCTCAAAAAGTTATTCAGCTGCACCATCGAGAGCATCTTGACCGGATGCATCACCGCTTGGTATGGCAACTGCTACAGAGGGTAGTGTGTACAGCCCAGTACATCACTGGGGGCGAGCTTCCTGCCATCCAGGACCTCTATAGCAGGCGGTGTCAGAGGAAGGCCCTACAGATTGTAAAAGACTCCAGCCACCCAAGTCATAGACTGTTCTTTCTACTACTGTACGGCAAGCGGTACCGACGCACCAAGTTTGAAACCAACAGGACCCCAAACAGCTTCTACCCCCAAGCCATAAGACCGTTAAATACTTAGTTAAATAGTTAAAGCTGCATTATGTCATTTTTTGGGCGACCTGACCAAATTCACATAGAAATCTTAGTTATAGATCTATCATTTGCATTGAAAGCAAGTCTAAGAAGCGGTTCTATGTGCGCTATCTATATGCTTACCATTCTTAAGTTAATTTTTTTGGTCTTTTCCTTCTGGTTCTGTACACCAGCTTCAAACAGCTGAAAAATACAATATTTTTGGTTATTGAAAAAATATTTCACATTATTTAGATGGTACAATGATTCTCTTGTTTTTTCCACATAAACTGAAATTAAGAGAACTATTATAATTTTAGCAACTAGGAAATGGCAGAGCAATTTCTGCATATTGTACCTTTAACCAAAAAGCCGGACTATCGGCATTGGCCCGTTTTTGCATAAACCTTTTGGAGTCATCACATACGCTGCTGCTGCTGTTTATTATCTGTCACTCTATTCCTAGTTTATATGTACATACCTACCTCAATTACCTCGTACCCCTGCACATCGACTTTGTACTGGTACCCCGTGTTTATAGACAAGTTATCGTTACTCATTGTGTATTTATTATTATTATTATGTGCTTTATTTTTCTATTATTTCGCTATTTTCTTTCTCCCTGCATTGTTGGGAAGGGCCCGTAAGTAAACATTTTACTGTTAGTCTACACCTGTTGTTTTACAAAGCATGTGACAAATAAATATGCATTTAATTCTATTTTGCAATGACTATACAAGCTTGTTTTATTATATTTTATCAGGAGACGTCATATTAAAATCTCCTACTGCCCCTATTGACATGGTTGTAATTCCTGTGTGTAGAGGAGCAGAGATCGAGCCCCCAGGAGAACAACCACAGAATAGAACACCTAGAGAGATATGAGATTACATATCCACACTGGCTGCAGCCTGCAAGACACAGGAGGTCCATACATGGAGAGAAGGTGAGATCCTATCACTGACATTACCTACTAACTCAGAGAGACATACATGGTTGTCCTCTAAAATAGCACAACACATTTCACACGTTACATGTTAGAGAGATATAATGCTAGAGAGATATAATATTAGAGAGATATAATGCTAGAGAGATATAATGTTAGAGAGATATAATATTAGAGAGATATAATGCTAGAGAGATATAATGCTAGAGAGATATAATGCTAGAGAGATATAATGCTAGAGAGATATAATGTTAGAGAGATATAATGCTAGAGAGATATAATGCTAGAGAGATATAATGCTAGAGAGATATAATGCTAGAGAGATATAATGCTAGAGAGATATAATGCTAGAGAGATATAATGCTAGAGATATATAATGTTAGAGAGATATGTTAGAGAGAGATAATGTTAGAGAGATATAATGCTAGAGAGATATAATGCTAGAGAGATATAATGCTAGAGAGATATAATGCTAGAGAGATATAATGCTAGAGAGATATAATGCTAGAGAGATATAATGCTAGAGAGATATAATGCTAGAGAGATATATTAGAGAGAGATATATTAGAGAGAGATATAATATTAGAGAGATATAATGCTAGAGAGATATAATGCTAGAGAGATATAATGTTAGAGAGATATAATGTTAGAGAGATATAATATTAGAGAGATATAATGCTAGAGATATATAATGTTAGAGAGATATGTTAGAGAGATATATTAGAGAGAGATAATGCTAGAGAGATATAATATTAGAGAGATATAATGCTAGAGAGATATAATGTTAGAGAGATATGTTAGATATAATGCTAGATAATTGAGCAATAAGGCCTGAGGGTGTGTGGTATATGGCCAACATACTACAACTATGGGCTGTTCTTACGCTAGACGCATCGCAGAGTACCTGGACATAGCCCTTAGCCGTGGTATATTGGCCATATACCACAAACCCCTGAAGTGCCTTTTTACTATAATAAACTGGTTACCAATGTAATTAGAGCAGTAAAAATACATGTTTTATCATACCCATGGTATATGGTCTGATATACCACGGCTGTCAGCCAATTAGCGTTCAGGGCTCGAACCACCCAGTTTATAATGTTAGATATAATGCTGGTGAGATATTATTCTATTTCTCTGGTTTTCTCCCCAGCAGCACCCGTCTGAGGCAGAGGTCCTCATCACAGCTGAGGGAGAGGAGATGACCCTCCGTCTGCACAGGAATGAGTAAGAACCTTACTGTACTATACTATACTGTACCATAACATACTGTGTTATACCATAACGTACTGTACTATACTATACTGTACCATAACATACTGTGTTATACCATAACATACTGTACTTATAGCATAACGTACCGTACTATACCATAACGTACCGTACTATACCATAACGTACTGTACCATAACATACTATGTTATACCATAACATACTGTACTGTACCATAACATACTATGTTATACCATAACATACTGTACTGTACCATAACATACTGTACTGTACCATAACATACTGTACTATACCATAACATACTGTACTGTACCATAACATACTGTGTTATACCATAACATACTGTACTTATAGCATAACGTACCGTACTATACCATAACGTACCGTACTATACCATAACATACTGTACTGTACCATAACATACTGTACTATACCATAACATACTGTGTTATACCATAACATACTGTACTGTACCATAACATACTGTACTATACCATAACATACTGTACTATACCATACTGTACTGTACCATAACATACTGTGTTATACCATAACATACTGTACTTATAGCATACCGTACCGTACTGTACCATAACATACTGTACTATACCATAACATACTGTACTTATAGCATACCGTACCGTACTATACCATAACATACTGTACTATACCATAACATACTGTGTTATACCATAACATACTGTACTGTACCATAACATACTGTACTATACCATAACATACTGTACTATACCATACTGTACTGTACCATAACATACTGTACTATACCATAACATACTGTACTATACCATACTGTACTGTACTATACCATACTGTGTTATACCATAACATACTGTACTATACCATACTGTACTGTACTATACCATACTGTACTATACCATAACATACTGTGTTATACCATAACATACTGTACTGTACCATACTGTACTGTACTATACCATACTGTACTGTACTATACCATACTGTACTGTACCATAACATACTGTGTTATACCATACCATACTGTACTGTACCATAACATACTGTGTTATACCATAACATACTGTGTTATACCATAACATACTGTACTATACCATACTGTACTGTACTATACCATACTGTACTGTACCATAACATACTGTGTTATACCATAACATACTGTACTATACCATAACATACTGTGTTATACCATAACATACTGTACTGTACCATACCATACTGTACTATACGATAACATACTGTACTTATAGCATAACGTACCGTACTATACCATAACGTACTGTACCATAACATACTATGTTATACCATACCATACTGTACTGTACCATAACATACTATGTTATACCATAACATACTGTACTGTACCATAACATACTGTACTGTACCATAACATACTGTACTATACCATAACATACTGTACTGTACCATAACATACTGTACTATACCATAACATACTGTACTGTACCATAACATACTGTACTTATAGCATAACGTACCGTACTATACCATAACGTACCGTACTATACCATAACATACTGTACTGTACCATAACATACTGTACTGTACCATAACATACTGTGTTATACCATAACATACTGTACTTATAGCATACCGTACCGTACTATACCATAACATACTGTACTATACCATAACGTACTGTACCATAACATACTGTGTTATACCATAACATACTGTACTATACCATACTGTACTGTACCATAACATACTGTGTTATACCATAACATACTGTGTTATACCATAACATACTGTACTATACCATACTGTACTGTACCATACTGTACTGTACCATAACATACTGTGTTATACCATACTGTACTATACCATAACATACTGTACTGTACCATAACATACTGTGTTATACCATAACATACTGTGTTATACCATAACATACTGTACTATACCATAACATACTGTACTATACCATAACATACTGTACTATACCATAACATACTGTACTATACCATACTGTACTGTACCATAACATACTGTGTTATACCATAACATACTGTGTTATACCATAACATACTGTACTATACCATAACATACTGTACTATACCATAACATACTGTACTATACCATACTGTACTGTACCATAACATACTGTGTTATACCATAACATACTGTATTATACCATAACGTACTGTACTATACCATACTGTACTGTACCATAACATACTGTGTTATACCATAACATACTGTACTATACCATACTGTACTGTACCATAACATACTGTACTATACCATAACATACTGTACTATACCATAACATACTGTGTTATACCATACTGTACTGTACCATAACATACTGTGTTATACCATAACATACTGTGTTATACCATAACATACTGTACTATACCATAACATACTGTACTATACCATAACATACTGTACTATACCATACTGTACTGTACTATACCATACTGTACTGTACCATAACATACTGTGTTATACCATAACATACTGTACTTATAGCAAAACGTACTGTACTATACCATACTGTACTGTACCATAACATACTGTGTTATACCATAACATACTGTACTACACAATAACATACTGTGTTATACCATAACGTACTGTATTATACCATAGCATACTGCACTATACCTTAACAGACTGTACTGTATTATACAAAGTCATACATTGTTGGTGACGGAGGGGAAGCTTTGTTAGGAAGCACAGTAGCACACACACACACACACACAGTCTCAAACCTCATCATTCAGGCTTTTCCCATATGTTTGAGTTTAGTTAGACAGATGTCAAAGTGAACATGTGTTTTGCATAAGGATGGAGGGAAGAGAGGATGGAGGGAGGGTGAGGGGGATGGAGTAGAGAAAGATAGAGGGTTCACCTAAAACCTAAACACCCAAGGGGAAACAGGAAGTGACTATCTTGTCCTTCTGTTCGACTTCCTATCAGTTGAAGGTAGTGATGGACAGATGAATCCTGGGGATCAGAGGAAAAGGACATAGAGGAAGGATGTGTGTGTGTCAACATTGATGCTGTAACATCTAACGTCACACATTGACCCGTGTCACAATGTCTCAGCTCATCTGGCTAACAACACAATGACTCTGAGTCCCTCTGGCCGCAGGGGGAGGGTTTACATTGACTTCCAGGGAGCAGCAGACGTCCACCTTTAGGAGAGGAATATCACACATGGAATGCATTTCCATGAACAAACATAATGGAAAGACAACCGTTGTGACAGTGTACCTGTCCTCAGGGTTGAATAAAGTTATGGTGGTGACACACACACACACACACACACACACACACACACACACACACACACACACACACACACACACACACACAGAGAGCGTGACTCTGCTGTGTCTGACTGACCCTCCCCTTAGAGAGAGAACCCCACCAGGTGGTCACATTACAGCTTTAACGTGTGTGTGTGTGTGTGTGTGTGTGTGTGTGTGTGTGTGTGTGTGTGTGTGTGTGTGTGTGTGTGTGTGTGTGTGTGTGTGTGTGTGTGTGTGTGTGTGTGTGTGTATGTGTGTGTGTCTATGTCATTAGTAGACATTCTTTGAAATGAGATAAGACAGGTACTATTTTACTGAGGTTATGCTTTAGTAATCTGACTGCTCATCATCCTCAGAGGAACCTTTAGTAATCTGACTGCTCAACATCCTCAGAGGAACCTTTAGTAATCTGACTGCTCAACATCCTTTAGTAATCTGACTGCTCAACATCCTCAGAGGAACCTTTAGTAATCTGACTGCTCAACATCCTTTAGTAATCTGACTGCTCAACATCCTCAGAGGAACCTTTAGTAATCTGACTGCTCAACATCCTTTAGTAATCTGACTGCTCAACATCCTCAGAGGAACCTTTAGTAATCTGACTGCTCAACATCCTTTAGTAATCTGACTGCTCAACATCCTCAGAGGAACCTTTAGTAATCTGACTGCTCAACATCCTCAGAGGAACCTTTAGTAATCTGACTGCTCAACATCCTCAGAGGAACCTTTAGTAATCTGACTGCTCAACATCCTTTAGTAATCTGACTGCTCAACATCCTCAGAGGAACCTTTAGTAATCTGACTGCTCAACATCCTTTAGTAATCTGACTGCTCATCATCCTCAGAGGAACCTTTAGTAATCTGACTGCTCAACATCCTCAGAGGAACCTTTAGTAATCTGACTGCTCAACATCCTTTAGTAATCTGACTGCTCATCATCCTCAGAGGAACCTTTAGTAATCTGACTGCTCAACATCCTCAGAGGAACCTTTAGTAATCTGACTGCTCAACATCCTTTAGTAATCTGACTGCTCAACATCCTCAGAGGAACCTTTAGTAATCTGACTGCTCAACATCCTTTAGTAATCTGACTGCTCATCATCCTCAGAGGAACCTTTAGTAATCTGACTGCTCATCATTCTCAGAAGAACCTTTAGTAATCTGACTGCTCATCATCCTCAGAGAAACCTTTAGTAATCTGACTGCTCAACATCCTCAGAGAAACCTTTAGTAATCTGACTGCTCAACATCCTCAGAGGAACCTTTAGTAATCTGACTGCTCAAAATCCTTTAGTAATCTGACTGCTCAACATCCTCAGAGGAATTTGAAAAATAAAGAAACTAAAACTGTGCAAGATTACTAGAACGCTTCAGTCAGTTGAATGTCACTCTGTAAACTCACTCTTATCCAGAGCGACTTACAAATTGGTGCATTCACCTTATGATATCCGAATAGTGTATAAGACATAGTAACATGAAGCTACACAAACATGCTGCTACTTTAGTTGGTCCTTATTCTAATTTCTCTCTCTTTGGTCCAGATTTCTCTCCAGTGTTTCTGCTGACTCCAGCCCACATAGTTCATCTCTTCTGATTCTCTCCCTCTCTGTCACACTCGCTCAATTCAATTCAAAGGGCTTTATTGGCAAGGGAAACATATGTTTACATTGTCAAAGCAAATGGAAGAGGCAATAAACAAACAGGAAATAAACAAGGGAAACATTAGTAAACATTACACTCATAAAAGTTTTAGAAGAATATAGGTTTTTAAAATGTTAAATTATTGGCTATGTACAGTGTTGTAACAATGTGCAATTAGTTGAAGTATGAAACGGAAAATTAATAAACATAAATATAGGTTGTATTTACAATGGTGTTTGTTCTTCACTGGTTGCCCTTTTCTCATGGCAACGGGCCACAAATCTTGCTGCTGTGATGGCACACTGTGGTATTTCACCTAACAGATATGGGAGTTGATCAAAATTGGGTTTGTTTTCGAATTCTTTGTGGGTCTGTGTAATCTGAGGGAAATATGTGTCTCTAATATGGTCATACATTTGACAGGAGGTTAGGAAGTGCAGCGCAGTTTCCAGCTCATTTTGTGGGCAGTGTGCACATAGCCTGTCTTCTGTTGAAAGCCAGGTCTGCCTACTAAGGTCTCTCTCAACAGCAAGGCAATGCTCACTGAGTCTGTCCATAGTCAAGGATTTTCTTAATTTTGGGTCAGTCACAGTGGTCAGGTATTCTGCCACTTTGTACTCTCTGTTTAGGACCCGTCTCAGTAGTTAGGTATTCTGTCACTGTGTACTCTCTGTTTAGGACCAGTCTCAGTGGTCAGGTATTCTGCCACTTTGTACTCTCTGTTTAGGACCAGTCACAGTGGTCAGGTATTCTGCCACTGTGTACTCTCTGTTTAGGACCAGTCACAGTGGTCAGGTATTCTGCCACTGTGTACTCTCTGTTTAGGACCAGTCACAGTGGTCAGGTATTCTGCCACTGTGTACTCTCTGTTTAGGACCAGTCTCAGTAGTCAGGTATTCTGTCACTGTGTACTCTCTGTTTAGGACCAGTCTCAGTGGTCAGGTATTCTGCCACTGTGTACTCTCTGTTTAGGACCAGTCTCAGTGGTCAGGTATTCTGCCACTGTGTACTCTCTGTTTAGGACCAGTCTCAGTAGTCAGGTATTCTGCCACTGTGTACTCTCTGTTTAGGACCAGTCACAGTGGTCAGGTATTCTGCCACTTTGTACTCTCTGTTTAGGACCCGTCTCAGTAGTTAGGTATTCTGTCACTGTGTACTCTCTGTTTAGGACCAGTCTCAGTGGTCAGGTATTCTGCCACTTTGTACTCTCTGTTTAGGACCAGTCACAGTGGTCAGGTATTCTGCCACTGTGTACTCTCTGTTTAGGACCAGTCACAGTGGTCAGGTATTCTGCCACTGTGTACTCTCTGTTTAGGACCAGTCACAGTGGTCAGGTATTCTGCCACTGTGTACTCTCTGTTTAGGACCAGTCTCAGTAGTCAGGTATTCTGTCACTGTGTACTCTCTGTTTAGGACCAGTCTCAGTGGTCAGGTATTCTGCCACTGTGTACTCTCTGTTTAGGACCAGTCTCAGTGGTCAGGTATTCTGCCACTGTGTACTCTCTGTTTAGGACCAGTCTCAGTAGTCAGGTATTCTGCCACTGTGTACTCTCTGTTTAGGACCAGTCTCAGTGGTCAGGTATTCTGCCACTGTGTACTCTCTGTTTAGGGCCAGTCTCAGTAGTCAGGTATTCTGCCACTTTGTACTCTCTGTTTAGGATCAGTCTCAGTGGTCAGGTATTCTGCCACTGTGTACTCTCTGTTTAGGACCAGTCTCAGTGGTCAGGTATTCTGCCACTGTGTACTCTCTGTTTAGGACCAGTCTCAGTGGTCAGGTATTCTGCCACTGTGTACTCTCTGTTTAGGGCCAGTCTCAGTAGTCAGGTATTCTGCCACTTTGTACTCTCTGATTAGGACCAGTCTCAGTGGTCAGGTATTCTGCCACTGTGTACTCTCTGTTTAGGGCCAGTCTCAGTAGTCAGGTATTCTGCCACTTTGTACTCTCTGATTAGGACCAGTCTCAGTGGTCAGGTATTCTGCCACTGTGTACTCTCTGTTTAGGGCCAGTCTCAGTGGTCAGGTATTCTGCCACTGTGTACTCTCTGTTTAGGACCAGTCTCAGTGGTCAGGTATTCTGCCACTGTGTACTCTCTATTTAGGACCAGTCTCAGTGGTCAGGTATTCTGCCACTGTGTACTCTCTGTTTAGGACCAGTCTCAGTGGTCAGGTATTCTGCCACTGTGTACTCTCTGTTTAGGACCAGTCTCAGTGGTCAGGTATTCTGCCACTGTGTACTCTCTGTTTAGGACCAGTCTCAGTGGTCAGGTATTCTGCCACTGTGTACTCTCTGTTTAGGACCAGTCTCAGTGGTCAGCTATTCTGCCACTGTGTACTCTCTGATTAGGGCCAAATCGTATTCTAGTTTGCTCTTGTTTGGTTGATTCTTTCTTTTTTTGTGTCACAAAATATTTTAGCTTTCTCCTAATTTGGTTGGATGTAATTGTGTTGCTGTCCTGGGGCTCTATGAGGTCTGTTTGTACAAAGATCCCCAGACCCAGCTGGCTGAGGGGACTCTTCTCCAAGCTAAACTCTCTGTTGGTGAGGGCTTTGTGGTGGAATTGTGGGCATCGCTTCTCTCTCGCTCGCTCACTCGCTCTCTCTCAGTTCAATTCAATTCAAACAAAAGTTAAATAAACAATATAAAATGAACAGTAAACATTACACTCACAGAAGTTCCAAAAGAATAAAGACATTTAAAATGTCATATTATGTCTATGTACAGTGCTATAACAATGTTCAAATAGTTAAAGTACATTAGAGAAAATAATTTAACACTCTCTCTTGTTTTCTTTCGCTCTCTCATCCTCTCCTCTCCACTCTCTGTGGGTCAGTGTGAGGGAGAAGGCGTTTTATGCTAATCAGGTTCTCTGATCAATGGCTGAGTCTGGAGAGTAGCCAGAGAACGCCCCAGTCTTATATCCCAGAACAATACCCCTGGCTCAGTCCCAGTCCCAGCCCCAGTCCAAACCCGCTACCTCAGCCTTTTACCCTGGCTTAGCCCCTACCCCAGTCCTCTACCCCAGTCATCTTTACCCCAGTCCTCTACCCCAGTCATCTTTACCCCAGTCCTCTACCCCAGTCATCTTTACCCCAGTCCTCTACCCCAGTCATCTTTAGCCCAGTCCTCTACCCCAGTCATCTTTAGCCCAGTCATCTTTACCCCAGTCCTCTACCCCAGTCATCTTTAGCCCAGTCCTCTACCCCAGTCATCTTTAGCCCAGTCCTCTACCCCAGTCATCTTTAGCCCAGTCCTCTACCCCAGTCATCTTTAGCCCAGTCCTCTACCCCAGTCATCTTTAGCCCAGTCCTCTAGCCCAGTCATCTTTAGCCCAGTCCTCTACCCCAGTCATCTTTACCTCAGTCCTCTACCCCATTCCATTTCACCCAAGTCCTCTACCCAGGTCCTAATTACCCCAGTCATCTTCCAGTCATCTTTACACCAGTCTACTAACCCAGTCCTCTTTACCCCAGTCTACTACCTCAGTCATATTTACCCCAGTCTATTACCCCAGTCCTCTTTACCCCAGTCTCCTACCCCAGTCCTCTTTACCCCTGTCTCCTTCCCCAGTCCTCTTTACCCCAGTCTACTACCCCAGTCCTTTTTACCCCAGTCTCCTACCCCAGTCCTCTTTACTCCAGTCTACTACCCCAGTCCTCTTTATTCCAGTCTACTACCCCAGTCCTCTTTATTCCAGTCTCCTACCCCAGTCCTCTTTATTCCAGTCTCCTACCCCAGTCCTATTTACTCCAGTCTACTACCCCAGTCCTCTTTATTCCAGTCTCCTACCCCAGTCCTATTTTCTTCAGCGCTCTCTCTCCTTGTCCCTAAACTCTCCTGCAGGCCTCTGCTCCAGCCCTGTCCCCTGCCCCAGTCCTAGACCTCACCAGCCTTATCCCCTGCCCCAGTCCTAGACCTCACCAGCCTTATCCCCTGCCCCAGTCCTAGACCTCACCAGCCTTATCCCCTGCCCCAGTCCTAGACCTCACCAGCCTTATCCCCTGCCCCAGTCCTAGACCTCACCAGACTTATCCCCTGCCCCAGTCCTAGACTTCACCAGCCTTATCCCCTGCCCCAGTCCTAGACTTCACCAGCCTTATCCCCTGCCCCAGTCCTAAACCTCACCATCCTCCAGCCAATAGAAGGAGATGAAGTGGTCTCCTTCTTTCTATCTAGATCATTCCTTCCTTCCTTTCATCTCCTTTACTGTCTCCTTTCTCCTTCTCTCACTCTCTTTCCTTCCATTTCTCCTTATCTCTCTCCTCCCCTCCCTCTCTCCATCTCTCTCTCCCACCCTTTCTCATTCTCTTGCTCTCCCTCCCTCCCTCCCTCCCTCCCTCCCTCCCTCCCTCCCTCCCTCCTTCTACGTCTCCTCCCCTCCCTCTCCCCTTCTCTGTCTCCTCCCCTCTCTCTCTCCTTCTCTCTCTCCCCCCCTCCCTTTCTCATTCTCTTGCTCTCCCTCCCTCCTCTCTCTCCTCCCCTCCCTCTCTTTTTCTTTCTCTCCTCCCCTCCCTCTCTCCTTCTCTATTTCAGTCTGTCTCTTTTGCTCTTGTCTTTGAATCACTTAATCATAAACCTGCTGTGAATTTGCGTGTGAGTGTGTGTGTGTGTGTGTGTGTGTGTGTGTGTGTGTGTGTGTGTGTGTGTGTGTGTGTGTGTGTGTGTGTGTGTGTGTATGTGTATGTGTGTGTGTGTGTGTGTGTGTGTGTGTGTGTGTGTCTCAGGGCTTTTAGCCTAATGAAAGGCTATGGTGGGGCCAGAGGAGGACGGTGATTTGGTTAAGAGTCAGGAGGAGCTGTGCTGCTGAGTCAGAGAGAGAAGCAGAGAGAGAGAGAAAGCGAGACATGGATAGGACAATGGAAGGGTAGAGAACAGGAAATACAGGGAGAGTTAAGGAACACGGGGGGAGGGTTATGTGGTGTTCAAATCTGTTTATTGTCTTGTTTCTCCCCCCCCCCCCCCCTCTCCTCTGTCAAATCAAATTTTATTGTTCACATACACATGGTTAGCAGATGTTACTGCAAGTGTAGTGAAATGCTTGTGATTCTAGTTCCGACAGTGCAGTAAAATCTAACAAGTAATCTAACAATTCCCCAACAACTACCTAATACACACAAATCTAAAGGGGTGAATGTGTACATATAAATATATGGATGAGCGATGGCCGAGCGACATAGGCAAGGTGCAACAGATGTTGTAAAATACAGTATATACAGTTGAAGTCGGACGTTTACATACACTTAGGTTGGAGTCATTAAAATTTGTTTTTCAACCACCCCACAAATTTCTTGTTAACAAACTACAGTTTTGGCAAGTCGGTGAGGACATCTACTTTGTGCATGACACAAGTAATTTTTCCGACAATTGTTTACAGACAGATTATTTCACTTATAATTCACTGTATCACAATTCCAGTGGGTCAGAAGTTTACATACGCTAAATTGACTGTGCCCTTAAAAACCTTGGAAAATTCCCGAAAATTATGTCATGGCTTTAGAAGCTTCTGATGGGCTAATTGACATAATTTGAGTCAATTGGAGCTGTACCTGTGGATGTATTTCAAGGCCTACCTTCAAACTCAGTGCCTCTTTGCTTGACATCATGGGAAAATCAAAAGAATTCAGCCAAGACCTCAGAAAATAAAGTGGAGACCTCCACAAGTCTGGTTCATCCTTGGGAGCGATTTCCAAACGCCTGAAGGTACCACATTCATCTGTACAAACAATAGTATAAACACCATGGGACCACGCAGCCATCATACTGCTCAGGAAGGAGATGCGTTCTGTCTCCTAGAGATTAACGTACTTTGGTGCGAAAAGTGCAAATCAATCCCAGAACGACAGCAAAGGACCTTGTGAAGATGCTGGAGGAAACAGGTACAAAAGTATCTGTCCACAGTAAAACAAGTCCTATATCAACATAACCTGAAAGGCCGCTCGGCAAGGAAGAAGCCCCTGCTCCAAAACCACCATAAAAAGCCAGACTACGGTTTGCAACTGCACATGGGGACAAAGATTGTACTTTTAGGAGAAATGTCCTCTGGTTTGATTAAACAAAAATAGAACTGTTTGGCCATAATGACCATCGTTATATTTGGAGGAAAAAGAGGGACGCTTGCAAGCCGAAGAACACCATCCCAACCGTGAAGCACGAGGGTGGCAGCATCATGTTGTGGGGGTGCTTTGCTGCAGGAGGGTATGGTGCACTTCACAAAATAGATAACTTCATGAGGAATAAAATGTATGTGGATATATTGAAGCTTGAATCTCTATATTGAATCTCAAGAAATCAGTCAGGAAGTTAAAGCTTGGTTGCAAATGGGTCTTCCGAATGAACACTGACCCCAAGCATACTTCCAAAGTTGTGGCATAATGGCTTAAGGACAACAATATCAAGGTATTGGAGTGGCCATCACAAAGCCATGACCTCAATCCTATAGAACATTTGTGGGCAGAACTGAAAAAGTGTGTGCGAGCAAGGAGGCCTACAAACCTGACTCAGTTACACCAGCTCTGTCAGGAGGAATGGGCCAAAATTCACCCAACTTATTGTGGGAAGCTTGTGGAAGGCTACCCGAAACGTTTGACCCAAGTTAAACAATTTAAAGGCAATGCTACAAAATACTAATTTAGTGTATGTACACTTCTGACCCACTGGGAATGTGATGATAGAAATAAAAGCTGAAATAAATCATTCTCTCTACTATTATTCTGACTTTTCATATTCTTAAAATAAAGTGGTGATCCTAACTGACCTAAGACAGGGGATTTTTAGTAGTATTAAATGTTAGTAATTGTGAAAAACTGAGTTTAAATGTATTTGGCTAAGGTGTATGTAAACTTCTGACTTCAACTGTACGTATGATATGAGTAATGTAAGATATGTAAACATGATTAAAGTGGCATTATTTATTGTTTAAAGTGACTAGTGATCCATTTATTAATGTGGCCAGTGATTGGGTCTCAATGTAGGCAGCAGCTCTCCAACTTAGTGATTGCTGTTTGGCAGTCTGATGGCCTTGAGATAGAAGCTGTTTTTCAGTCTCTCGGTCCCAGCTTTGATGCACCTGTACTGACCTTGCCTTCTGGATGATACTAAACCTTCCACCTTCTACACTGCTGTCCCTTCGATGTGGATAGGGGGGTGCTCCCTCTGTTGTTTCCTGAAGTCCACGATCATCTCCTTTGTTTTGTTGACGTTGAGTGAGAGGTTGTTTTCCTGACACTACACTCCGAGTGCCCTCACCTCCTCCCTGTAGGCTGTCTTGTCGGTGTTGGTAATCAAGCCCACTACTGTTGTGTCGTCTGAAAACTCCCTGGGTGAACAGGGAGTACAGGAGGGGGCTGAGAACGCACCCTTGTGGGGCCCCAGTGTTGAGGATCAGCGGGGTGGAGATGTTGTTTCCTACCCTCACCACCTAGGGGCGGCCCTTCAGAAAGTCTAGAACCCAATTCCACAGGGCGGGGTTGAGACCCAGGGCCTCCAGCTTGATAATGAGCTTGGAGGGTACTATGGTGTTGAATGCTGAGCTGTAGTTAATGAACAGCATTCTTACATAGGTATTGCAGTGTGATGGCGATTGCATCATCTGTGGATCTATTGGGGCGGTAAGCAAACTGAAGTGGGTCTAGGGTGACAGGTAAGGTGGAAGAATATGATCCTTGACTAGTCTCTCAAAGCACTTCATGATGACAGAAGTGAGTTCTACAGGCCGGTAGTCATTTAGTTCAGTTATCTTTGCCTTCTTGGGTACAGGAACAATGGTGGCCATCTTGAAGCATATGGGGACAGCAGACTGGGATAGGGAGCGATTGAATATGTCCGTAAACACACTAGTCAGCTGGTCTGCGCATGCTCTGAGGCTAGGGATGCTGTCTGGGCTAGCAGCCTTGCGAGGGTTAACATGTTTAAATATTTTACTCACACATTTACTCACAGTACAGGAGAGTACATTTACTCACAGTACAGGAGAGTACATTTACTCACAGTACAGGAGAGTACATTTACTCACAGTACAGGAGAAATGCTCCTGTACTGGCATTTCGCTTGTTTGATTGCCTTGCGCAGGGAATAACTACACTGTTTATATTCAGCCATATTCCAAGACCTCTTTCCATGGTTAAATGCGGTGGTTTGCACTTTCAGTTTTGCGCGAATGCCACCATCCATCCACGGTTTCTGGTTAGGGAAGGTTTTAATAATCACAGTGGGTACAACATCTCCAATGCACTTCCTTATAAACTCACTCACCGAGTCAGTGTATTGGTCGATGTTGTTCTCTGGCTGACCAGAACATATCCCAGTCCGCGTGATCAAAACAATCTTGAAGCGTGGATTCCGATTGGTCAGACCAGCGTTGAATGGTTCTAGTCACTGGTACATCCTGTTTGAATTTCTGCCTATAAGACGGTAGGAGCAAGATGGAGTCGTTGTCGGGATTTGCCGAAGGGAGGGTGGGGGAGGGCCTTGTATGCATCGTGGAATTGAGAGTAGCAGTGATTGAGTGTATTACTCCCGCGTGTAGTGCAATCAATATGCTGATAGAATTTAGGTAACCTTGTTCTCCGATTTGCTTTGTTAAAATCCCCAGCAACAATAAATGTAGCCTCAGGATATATGGTTTCCAGTTTACATAGAGTCCAGTGAAGTTCCTTGAGGGCCGTCTTGGTGTCTGCTTGGGGGGGAATGTACACAGCTGTGACAATAACTGATGAGAATTCTCTTGGGAGGTAATATGGCCGGCATTTGATTGTAAGGAATTCTAGGTCAGGTGAGCAGAAGGACATGAGTTCCTGTATGTTGTTATGATTACACCATGAGTCGTTAATCATGAAGCATACATCCCCGCCCTTCCTCTTCCCAGAGAGGGGTGTTTATCTCTGTCGGCGCGATACATGGAGAAGCCCGGTGACTGAACCAATTCCGACAACATATCCCGCGAGAGCCATGCTTCCGTGAAACAGAGAATTTTACAATCTCTGATACCTCCCATCTCCTCTGTCCACCCCTCTACTTTCCTCTGTCCACTCCTGTCCTCTCCTCTGTCCACCCCTCCCCTCTCCTCTGTCCACCCCTCTCCTCTTCTCTGTCCACCCCTCTCCTCTCCTCAGTCCACCCCTCTCCTCTGTCCACCCCTCTCCTCCCCTCTGTCCTCTCTTCTCTTCTGTCCACTCTTCTCCTCTCCTTTGTCCACTCTTCTCCTAAACCCTCTGTCCACCCTTCTCCTCTGTCCACCCCTCTCCTCTGTCCTCTCTTCTCCTAAACCCTCTTTCCACCCCTCTCCTCTTTCCACTCCTGTCCTCTCCTCTGTCCACCCCTCTCCTCTCCTCTGTCCACCCCTCTCCTCTGTCCACCCCTCTCCTCCCCTCTGTCCTCTCTTCTCTTCTGTCCACTCTTCTCCTCTCTTTTGTCCACTCTTCTCCTAAACCCTCTGTCCACCCTTCTCCTCTGTCCACCCCTCTCCTCTGTCCTCTCTTCTCCTAAACCCTCTTTCCACCCCTCTCCTCTCCTCTTTCCACTCCTGTCCTCTCCTCTGTCCACCCCTCTCCTCTGTCCTCTCTTCTCCTAAACCCTCTTTCCACCCCTCTCCTCTCCTCTTTCCACTCCTGTCCTCTCCTCTGTCCACCCCTCTCCTCTCCTCTTTCCACTCCTGTCCTCTCCTCTGTCCACCCCTCTCCTCTGACAAGCCCCACTCTTTTCACTCCTCTCCTCTGTCCACTATACCTTTTCCTCTCCACTGCTCTCCTCTCCCTCTCCTCTCATCGTTTTCCCAGTAGAGAAGTTTAAGCTTCAGGTCAACACACGTCCCCCACTGTACAGTCAGGATATAGAGAATGATGACCACACACAGAGACAGACACCAGACCATACAGACACCAGACCATACAGACACCAGTCCATACAGACACCAGACCAGACAGACATCAGACAGACATCAGACAGACAGACAGACAGACAGACAGACAGACAGACAGACAGACAGACAGACAGACAGACAGACAGACAGACAGACAGACAGACAGACAGACAGACAGACAGACAGACAGACAGACAGACAGACAGACAGACAGACAGACAGACAGACAGACAGACACCAGACCAGACAGACATCCGACAGACATCAGACAGACAGACATCAGACCAGACAGACCCCAGACATCAGACAGACAGACAGACAGACAGACCAGACAGACATCAGACCAGACAGACACCAGACAGACATCAGACACCAGACCAGACAGACACCAGACAGACATCAGACAGACACCAGACCAGACAGACACCAGACCAGACAGACACCAGACAGACAGACATCAGACAGACAGACATCAGACAGACAGACATCAGACAGACAGACAGACACCAGACCAGACAGACATAAGACAGACAGACAGACAGACAGACATCAGACAGACAGACACCAGACCAGACAGACATCCGACAGACATCAGACAGACAGACATCAGACCAGACAGACCCCAGACATCAGACAGACAGACAGACAGACCAGACAGACATCAGACCAGACAGACACCAGACAGACATCAGACACCAGACCAGACAGACACCAGACAGACATCAGACAGACACCAGACCAGACAGACACCAGACAGACAGACATCAGACAGACAGACATCAGACAGACAGACATCAGACAGACAGACACCAGACCAGACAGACACCAGACCAGACAGACACCAGACCAGACAGACACCAGACCAGACAGACACCAGACCAGACAGACACCAGACAGACAGACATCAGACAGACAGACATCAGACAGACAGACAGACAGTCGCCAGACCAGCCAGTCATCAGACAGACAGACACAGATGATACATAACAGAGACATCTCTTCTCCCTGTGACTTTGGCACGTTTGCTTGTCCTTCTTTCTTTCAGTTGATGTTAAGTATTTCACCGCTACAGATC